>NC_058085.1:334637605-334849389 GCF_014858855.1 Bufo gargarizans | reverse complement strand
GTAATATTATATATATATATATAATATAGCTTACAGTGAATTACTGTAAATACTTACCGTTCTGAAGACTCCAGCGGCTCAGGATCAGTGCTCTGTGCAGCTGGGCTCAGGGCTAAAAGTAGGCACCGCTCTGCAGTTCAGGAAGGAAACCGGGGCCCGGCTCACCCTAGCGTTGCAGTGCCTCCGTGTGATGTCACGGCGTACGCAAAGGGCAGGGGAGGTCGGGAGGAGGAGCAAGCAAGTACCGTATTTTTTGCCCTATAAGACTCACCAGCCCACAAGACGCACCTAGGTTTTAGAGGGGAACAATAAGAAAAAAATATTTTTCATTATACCTCAGGTCAGACCACCAATCAGACCACCAATGTTAATCAGACCTCAGCTAACAGCCCCAATAAAATCCCCAATGTTAATTAGACCTGAATAAGACTTCAGCTCAGACCCTAATATGAATGACCCCCAATCAGATCTCAGATAAGAGCCCCATGCCTCTCAACAGCCCCCAGTAGCCTCATATCAGCCCCCAGTAGCCTCATATCAGCCAACATTAGCCTTATAGCATCCCCCAGTAGCCTTATAGCATCCCCCAGCAGCCTTATAGCATCCCCCATTAGCCCTATATCAGCCCCCAGTAGCCTCATAGCAGCCCCCAGTAGCCTCATAGCAGCCCCCAGTAGCCTTATAGCAGCCCCCAGTAGCCTCATAGCAGCCCTTATTAGCCTCATAGCAGCCCCCAGTAGCCCCTATAGCAGCCCCCAGTAGCCTTATAGCAGCCCCCAGTAGCCTCATAGCAGCCACCAGTAGCCTCTCATCAACCCCCAGTAGCTTCTCATCAGCCCCCAGTGCCTCTCACCAGCCCCCAGAAGTGTCCATCAGCCTCATAAATATAAAATAAAAAAACACCTCTCCTGCTCCTGGACGCCGCCGCTCCTCTCCTCCAGCGCGATCTGCATTCTCCTGCTGTTGGCTGTGCTGTGAAGGCTGCGGACATCATGACGTCACAGAGCACCCCATGCTGTGTGCAGCCTTGCACAGCCGACAGCCGAGGAACAGGAAGCGGTGAATACAAAGCCTTCACCGCTTCCTGGTCCTCCGGACGATGTAATTTAATTTGTGGGCAGTGGCCAGTGGGGCTCAAGAGGCAGCTTCCTTGGGCCCCCCAGGAGCAACTGGACCGAAGGCTGCCCCTTTTGCCCGGCGTTAAAGACGGCTCTGGGAGTGGTGGTGACAAAAATGAGAGTAGTAGTAGTTCAATGAATAATGTTTTTAATAGAAGTAGTGGGGCAGCAACAGACATGGGCTGCCGGTTTAACAGTCCAACTCCTGGTTCTTTCGTCAAACAGCTGTCGTAAAAGGACCATGGTGATCGGGCAAAAACAAGTCGACTTTAGAAGTTCAGTACAAGTGCGAAACACGTTGCTTACAAGCTCCAGAAATATGTTTTCTATTTTAACCAATTTTATTCATTTAATAAATGTACTTTTATGGACATCTTTGGTGCTTGGAGAGCGTTAAGACAGTCCAAATCTTTACTGCAAAATTCCTGTGCATTTTTACAGCAGAGATCAGAAGAGATGCAGGGGAGGACCAGGCTTGCTGTCCCCACGGTTATTAAGCATTTTATTCATGCATCTAACTGAGTTGCACCTGAGATTAGCACAACCACTAGTTACCCGTAACATGTACCTTTGGCATCACTACTGTCCTACACATGAAGCACTCTCCTCCATTCTTCTTTTGTAGCCTTTCAATGTCTCCAGATGTGCTCTAACTACAGCTCTGTACTGCAGGATCACAATCTACCTTTTTCTACTGATTATACCTCTAACTATGCAGCCGAGCGTCCTACTCACTTTCCCTGCTACCTGCCCACACTGTTGACTCATGCTGAAGCTGTCAGAAATCAGAACCCCTAACTCCTTCTCTTCAAAGTCTTAGCTAACATCGAACTGCCACTACAATACGGAGACAGAGGATTCCTTCACCCCTAGTGCATCCTTTTGCATTTGGAGACAATGGACTGCAGTTTGCATTGTGATAACCATTTCATTTTGCATGGTAACATTTCCTATAAATGGAAGTATATACCTGTACTGTATAAACAAGCAAAATAAAGATTGTCTACTGGATTCATTTTGTATCCGATTGTTATCTAAACTGCTTTTTGGTTCCATATTTATTTAATCTGCAGCAAATGAAATACTGTATCATATTACAATTCAAATTGAGAATTATATCCAGGCGTTTTCTGTGATTTCCAGGAGATCAATCATATCCTCTTCCTCCTCCTCCTTAGTGTGTTCTTGATGCTGTCTGTACTCACCGATCCCTAGTCTTTTCCGGTCACTTGACAGTGTCTGAATGTAGCAAACTAAGAGCTGACGCTGTGCGACACCAGATCACAGCGCAGCATGGTGCCAGCAGACTAGGGAGCGGTGAGTGCAGGAAGAGTGCGCTGGATGTCTGATCTAAGGTCTGATGGGGGACCTGATTTGAGGTCTGATGAAGTTTGGTCTTCTCTGTGCTCCTGGGTCCAAGCCTCCGTGCCGCAAAAGATAGGACATGTCCTATCTTTGGCCACATCTTGCTTATCGAGGACCACTTAAAAATAATAGTATTCACTGTGATGTGGGGTGCACACAGCCAGTGTCAGTGCTTCACGGATCCATGGTTTGTGGCCCGCAAGATGTCACGGCCATCTTGAACTGACAACTTGTTGTTTCTGGGCAGCAGATCGAGCTGTGTAAACAGCGATCTGCTGCCCAGAAAAAATGAATTTGTATGAGGGCGAGCGATAGCCGTAGCCATTACTCGTCCCCATACAGTGGAGTTGACTGTTGCATGTAAATGCAGCTCTTTACCTCCACCGACGAGCAGGCAGTTATTCGGAAATAAATGGTCACTCCCTGATAATTGACTGCTCTGCCGACGCATGTATTTTCGCCTTTACTGCACTTTCTAAATCTTCTGATATGTAATAGTGACATACCAAAAGTTTTAATCGGTGGATATATTCGTTTCGGGGGCCCCGCCAATCACTAAAATGGTAACCCATGTCTCTTGTTTGAATGGATGGGCAGACACGCATGCATGGGAGACAATTAATGCTTGCTCTGGTGCCCACTCTCTTCTGCATACACTGCTGCTTCCAAGCATAATTATCTTTTCCAATGAATACTTCTATGGGTTATAACCCTTAAAGGCCGTGGAAACCTTTGGGAGCAATTTTTTTTTTTTTATGAATTTTATTCATTTAGAAGCACTCAGCCAAACGCTGTCTTTCCTGCTGATGGAGATGAAGACAGGCTCAATAGAAAGTCTATGAGGCAGTCTTCATTTCCCTCTTCAGCAGGGAGCGGAGATAATGCTCAGCTGAGTGCTTCTAACGCCTCATTTTAACGATCAATGGGGGTCTTAGTGCTCAGACCCCCACTGATCAAAATCTTTATGTTACTCTGACATATCAAAAGTTTTTACATTGTGCAGTTACTCTTTAAAGGGGTTTTCCAGGCTTTTAATATTGATGACCTATCCTCAAGATTGGTCAATATCAGATCAGCAGGGGGGTGACATCTGGCGCCCCTGCCGATCAGCTGTATGATGAGAAGGCATGCACGTGCCGTCTCCTGTTTCTCTTCAGGCTATGTGTATGGCAAACACGAAGAGAGACACAAGTGCGCGCATGCCTTCTCGTGTCAAGTGTGTTGCCCCCCTGCTGATCTTATATTGATGACCTATCCTGAGGATAGGTCATCAATATCAAAAGCCTGGAAAACCCCTTTAAAGGGCATCTGTCAGCAGATTTGTACCTATGACACTGGCTGACCTGTTACATGTGCGCTTGGCAGCTGAAGACATCTGTGTTGGTCCCATGTTCATATGTGTCCGCATTGCTGAGAAAAATTATGTTTTAGCATATGCAAATGAGCCTCTAGGAGCAACGGGGGCGTTGCCGTTACACCTAGAGGCTCTGCTCTTTCTGCAACCTCCGCGCCCTCTGCACCTCGATAGACAGGACCAGGTGTGATAACATTTTCACTGTCTGGTCCTGTCAAAGTGCAGAAGACGCAGCAGAGTGAGCAGAGCCTGTAGGTGTAATGGTAACGCCCCCGTTGCTCCTAGAGGCTCATTTGCATGTAATAAAATATTATTTTTCTCAGTAATGCGGACACATATGAAAATGGGACTGACACAGATGCCTTCAGCTGCCAAGTGCATATGTAACAGGTCAGCCAGTGTCATAGGTACAAAACTGCTGACAGATGTCCCTGAAGCTAATTTGTTCTTCAGAACGACCATGTTGAATGATTTTTTATTCTACTTTGCAGTCACTGCTGTACATGCTAAATCTATTTTTGTGCTTTCTAGTGTCCTGGACTAAAAAGTCACCTTGCACACCCCACAAGCCTATTACATTTCTCTATTGGGTAGCTTCCAAAATAAAGCTTTCCCTCCAGCATGCCGTCTCTGACCTTTGATTGAACCAGACCAGCCTTAAAAAGTGGGCAAGTTTTTTTACTTTATGAGAGCTAGTGTTTTTTCATTATAATGCCCGTCACAAATTGGGTATGCCTTTTCTCCGATCAGGGGACACTTGAATGGTATTACGCTGTAATGAACAGTTATACCAGGCACAGGCACTGCTAAAAATACAGAGCTATGCCTGGCAAACAATAAATAGGATGCAGCACTCGCTGCGGAGGACCCAATGAGACAATGCACTACATACGTGGCTAGCGTTGGTTCCGGCAAAACGTATGCTAACTGATGGCATCTCAAAGACTAATCAGGATCCTGATCAGTCTTAAAAATGCCTGATCAGTCAGAAAAATGCATTGAAATGCCGGATCTGTCTTTCCGGTGTCATCCGGCAAAACGGATCCGGCATTTATTTTTTTCACCTTTTTTTCGGTCTGTGCATGCGCAAACCAGAAGGTCGCATCCGGCATTCAGGTATTTTGCACTAATACATTCCTATAGCAAGTCTTCAGTTTTTTTCGCCAGAGATAAAACCCTAGCATGCTGCGGTTTTATCTTTTGCCTGAACAGTCAAAATGACAGAACTGAAGACATCCTGATGCATCCTGAACGGATTGCTCTCCATTCAGAATGCATGGGGATAAAACTGATCAGTTCTTTTCCGGTATTGAGCCCTTTTGACGGAACTCAGTGCCGGAAAAGAAGAACGCCTTATATTGGCTGTATCAAACAGACGCACTGTGAGACTATTTAAAATATCTCAGTAGACAATAGGTGGACACCCTAAATACATTCTAGTATCTAAAGTGCATATGGAGTCGCTGTTTGTATCCTACACAGCAAACACTGTAGGAGTAACAGCCAGTGCGCGCTCTGGTCGGCTACATTATGCTTCTTTTCTCTCTACTCGTCTACACTTATTTCCTTTAACAGGGTTATCCACCCTCTACTGATCCTAAAATAACATCCAGACACACACCCTGCCACCCGACATGTTTTGCCTTTTATTAAGTTGGTAGGTGATGTCATATTAGATTAACCTATAGCGCTTTGTCTTGCTCCCGATATCTCCTAAAATTACTTAGAAAACTTCCCTGATTCGCTCACCCTTCTCCTACGCGCCACCCATCAGTTTGAGACGCGCTGACTTCTCCCCAGCCGCCTCATTCATGTTGGGAGTTGACGCATGCGCACCAACTTAGGCTACTTTCACACTGGCGTTTTGGCTTTCCATTTGTAAGATCCGTTCAGGGCTCTCACAAGTGGTCCAAAACGGATCAGTTTTGCCCTTAATGGATTCTGAATGGATAAGGATCCGCATCAGTTTGCCCCCGTTCTGTCTCCATTCCGCTTTGGAGGCGGACATCAAAACGCTGCTTGCAGCGTTTTAATGTACATCTGACGAAACTGAGCCAAACAGATCCGTTTGTCAATGGGGACGGATCCGTTTTCTATTACACAATCTGGCACGTCCCCTATTGACTTTTAATGATGTTCAAGACGGATCCGTTTTGGCTATGTTAAAGATAATACAAAATCTCAACGGATGCATGCGGTTGTATTATCTGAACGGATGCGTTTGTGCAGATCCATGACGAATCCGCACCAAACGTGAGTGTAAAAGTAGCCTAAGTAATTTTTTTTCTTTACTCTTGTGGCATTGGGCATGTAGCGGGACTTAGTGCATGATGGCTCATTATTGTTCCATATTGAGACTATATACTTAATATACAGTCCTGATCAAAAATTTAAGACCACTTGAAAAATGGCAAAAAAATCATATTTTACATTGTTGGATCTTAACAAGGTTCCAAGTAGAGCTTCAACATGCAACAAGAAGAAATGAGAGGGAGACAAAACATTTTTTGAGCATTCAATTAATTGAAAATAACGATTAAACTGAAACAGGCTGTTTTTCAGCTGATCCAAATTTGAGGACCACATGCCTTTAACCACTTCAACCCCCCCTAGCTGAAACACCCTTACTGACCAGGCCACTTTTTACACTTCTGCACTACACTACTTTCACCGTTTATCGCTCGGTCATGCAACTTACCACCCAAATGAATTTTACCTCCTTTTCTTCTCACTAATAGAGCTTTTATTTGGTGGTATTTCATTGCTGCTGACATTTTTACTTTTTTTGTTATTAATCGAAATTTAACGATTTTTTTGCATAAAAATTGCATTTTTCACTTTCAGTTGTAAAATTTTGCAAAAAAAACGACATCCATATATAAATTTTTCGCAAAATTTATTGTTCTACATGTCTTTGATAAAAAAAAAATGTTTGGGTAAAAAAAAAATGGTTTGGGTAAAAGTTATAGCGTTTACAAACTATGGTACAAAAATGTGAATTTCTGTTTTTTGAAGCAGCTCTGACTTTCTGAGCACCTGTCATGTTTCCTGAGGTTCTACAATGGCCAGACAGTAGAAAACCCCCACAAATGACCCCATTTCGGAAAGTAGACACCCTAAGGTATTCACTGATGGGCATAGTGAGTTCATAGAACTTTTTATTTTTTGTCACAAGTTAGCGGAAAATGATGATTTTTTTTTCTTTTTTTTTTTCTTACAAAGTCTCATATTCCACTAACTTGTGACAAAAAATAAAAACTTCCATGAACTCACTATGCCCATCACGAAATACCTTGGGGTGTCTTCATTCCAAAATGGGGTCACTTGTGGGGTAGTTATACTGCCCTGGCATTTTAGGGGCCCAAATGCGTGTGAAGAAGATTGAAATCAAAATCTGTAAAAAATGACCGGTGAAATCTAAAAGGTGCTCTTTGGAATGTGGGCCCCTTTGCCCACCTAGGCTGAAAAAAAGTGTCACACATGTGGTATCGCCGTACTCAGGAGAAGTTGGGGAATGTGTTTTGGGGTGTCATTTTACATATACCCATGCTGGGTGAGAGAAATATCTTGGCAAAATACAACTTTTCCAATTTTTTTATACAAAGTTGGCATTTGACCAAGATATTTATCTCACCCAGCATGGGTATATGTAAAATGACACCCCAAAACACATTGCCCAACTTCTCCTTAGTACGTTGATACCAGATGTGTGACACTTTTTTGCCGCCTAGGTGGGCAAAGGGGCACACATTCCAAAGAGCACCTTTAGGATTTCACCGGCCATTTTTTACAGATTTTGATTTCAAACTACTTCGCACACATTAGGGCCCCTAAATTGCCAGGGCAGTATAACTACCCCACAAGTGACCCCATTTTGGAAAGAAGACACCCCAAGGTATTCCGTGAGGGGCATGGCGAATTCCTAGAATTTTTTATTTTTTGTCACAAGTTAGTGGAATATGAGACTTTGTAAGAAAAAAAAATCATCATTTTCCGCTAACTTGTGACAAAAAATAAAAAATTCTAAGAACTCGCCATGCCCCTCACGGAATACCTTGGGGTGTCTTTTTTCCAAAATGGGGTCACTTGTGGGGTAGTTATACTGCCCTGGCATTCTAGGGGCCCTAATGTGTGGTAAGTAGTTTGAAATCAAAATGTGTAAAAAATGACCTGTGAAATCCTAAAGGTGCTCTTTGGAATGTGTGCCCCTTTGCCCACCTAGGCGGCAAAAAAGTGTCACACATGTGGTATCGCCGTACTCAGGAGAAGTTGGGGAATGTGTTTTGGGGTGTCATTTTACATATACCCATGCTGGGTGAGAGAAATATCTTGGCAAAAGACAACTTTTCCCATTTTTTTATACAAAGTTGGCATTTGACCAAGATATTTATCTCACCCAGCATGGGTATATGTAAAATGACACCCCAAAACACATTCCCCAACTTCTCCTGAGTACGGCGATACCACATGTGTGACACTTTTTTGCAGCCTAGATGCGCAAAGCGGCCCAAATTCCTTTTAGGAGGGCATTTTTAGACATTTGGATCCCAGACTTCTTCTCACGCTTTCGGGCCCCTAAAATGCCAGGGCAGTATAAATACCCCACATGTGACCCCATTTTGGAAATAAGACACCCCAAGGTATTCAATGAGGGGCATGGCGAGTTCATAGAAATTTATTTTTTTGGGCACAAGTTAGCGGAAATTGATTTTTTTTTTGTATTTTCTCACAAAGTCTCCCTTTCTGCTAACTTGGGACAAAAATTTCAATCTTTAATGGACTCAATATGCCCCTCAGTGAATACCTTGTGGTGTCTTCTTTCCGAAATGGGGTCACATGTGGGGTATTTATACTGCCCTGGCATTTTAGGGGCCCTAAAGCGTGAGAAGAAGTCTGGAATATAAATGTCATTTGGATTCCGTGAGGGGTATGGTGAGTTCATGTGAGGGAAAAAAAAAAAACAATTTCCGCTAACTTGGGCCAAAAAAATGTATGAATGGAGCCTTACAGGAGGGTGATCAATGACAGGGGGGTGATCACCCATATAGACTCCCTGATCACCCCCCTGTCATTGATCACCCCCCTGTCATTGATCACCCCCCTGTAAGGCTCCATTCAGACGTCCGTATGATTTTTACGGATCCACGGATACATTGATCGGATCCGCAAAACACATACGGACGTCTGAATGGAGCCTTACAGGGGGGTGATCAATGACAAGGGGGTGATCACCCCATATAGACTCCCTGATCACCCCCCTGTCATTGATCACCCCCCTGTAAGGCTCCATGCAGACATCCGTATGTGTTTTGCGGATCCGATCCATGTATCCGTGGATCCGTAAAAATCATACGGACGTCTGAATGGAGCCTTACAGGGGGGTGATCAATGACAGGGGGGTGATCAATGACAGGGGGGTGATCAATGACAGGGGGGTGATCAGGGAGTCTATATGGGTGATCACCCCCCTGTCATTGATCACCCCCCTGTAAGGCTCCATTCAGACGTCCGTATGTGTTTTGCGGATCCGATCCATGTATCCGTGGATCCGTAAAAATCATACGGACGTCTGAATGGAGTCTTACAGGGGGGTGATCAATGACAGGGGGGTGATCAGGGAGTCTATATGGGTGATCACCACCCTGTCATTGATCACCCCCCTGTAAGGCTCCATTTAGACGTCCGTATGTGTTTTGCGGATCCGATCCATGTATCCGTGGATCCGTAAAAATCATACAGACGTCTGAATGGAGCCTTACGGGGGGGTGATCAATGACAGGGGGGTGATCAATGACAGGGGGTGATCAGGGAGTGTATATGAGGTGATCACCCCCCTGTTATTGATCACCCCCCTGTAAGGCTCCATTCAGAGGTCCGTATGTGTTTTGCGGATCCGATCCATGTATCCGTGGATCCGTAAAAATCATACGGACGTCTGAATGGAGTCTTACAGGGGGTGATCAATGACAGGGGGTGATCAGGGAGTCTATATGGGTGATCACCACCCTGTCATTGATCTCCCCCCTGTAAGGCTCCATTCAGACGTCCGTATGTGTTTTGCGGATCCGATCCATGTATCCGTGGATCCGTAAAAATCATACGGACGTCTGAATGGAGCCTTACAGGGGGGTGATCAATGACAGGGGGGTGATCAATGACAGGGGGGTGATTAGGGAGTCTATATGGGTGATCACCCCCCTGTCATTGATCACCCCCCTGTAAGGCTCCATTCAGACGTCCGTATGTGTTTTGTGCATCCGATCCATGTATCCGTGGATCCGTAAAAATCATACGAACGTCTGAATGGAGCCTTACAGGGGGGTGATCAATGACAGGGGGGTGATCAGGGGGTCTATATGGGGTGATCAGGGTTCATAAGGGGTTAATAAGTGACAGGGAGGGGTGTAGTGTAGTGTGGTGCTTGGTGCTACTTTACTGAGCTGCCTGTGTCCTCTGGTGGTCGAAAAATGTTTGGGTAAAAAAAAAATGGTTTGGGTAAAAGTTATAGCGTTTACAAACTATGGTACAAAAATGTGAATTTCAGTTTTTTGAAGCAGCTCTGACTTTCTGAGCACCTGTCATGTTTCCTGAGGTTCTACAATGCCCAGACAGTAGAAAAACCTCACAAATGACCCCATTTCGTAAAGTAGACACCCTAAGGTATTCGCTGATGGGCATAGTGAGTTCATAGAACTTTTTCTTTTTTGTCACAAGTTAGCGGAAAATGATGATTATTTTTTTTTTTTCCTTACAAAGTCTCATATTCCACTAACTTGTGACAAAAAATAAAAACTTCCATGAACTCACTATGCCCATCACGAAATACCTTGGGGTGTCTTCTTTCCAAAATGGGGTCACTTGTGGGGTAGTTATACTGCCCTGGCTTTTTAGGGGCCCTAATGCGTGAGAAGTAGTTTGAAATCAAAATGTGTAAAAAAAGCCCTGTGAAATCCTAAAGGTGCTCTTTGGAATGTGGGCCCCTTTGCCCACCTAGGCTGCAAAAAAGTGTGACACATCTGGTATCGCCGTACTCAGGAGAAGTTGGGGAATGTGTTTTGGGGTGTCATTTTACATATACCCATGCTGGGTGAGAAGAGAAATATCTCAGCAAAAGACAACTTTTCCCATTTTTTTATATATTTATCTCACCCAGCATGGGTATATGTAAAAAGACACCCCAAAACACATTGCCCTACTTCTCCTGAGTACGGCGATACCAAATGTGTGACACTTTTTTGCAGCCTACATGCGCAAAGGGGCCCAAATTCCTTTTAGGAGGGCATTTTTAGACATTTGGATTCCAGACTTCTTCTCGCGCTTTAGGGCCCCTAAAATGCCAGGGCAGTATAAATACCCCACATGTGACCCCATTTTGGAAAGAAGACACCCCAAGGTATTCAATGAGGGGCATGGCGAGTTCATAGAAGATTTATTTTTTTGGGGCACAAGTTAGCGGAAATTGATTTTCTTTTGTTTTTTCTCACAAAGTCTCCCTTTCTGCTAACTTGGGACAAAAAGTTAAATATTTCATGGACTCAATAGGCCCCTCAGCGAATACCTTGGGGTGTCTTCTTTCCGAAATGGTGTCACATGTGGGGTATTTATACTGCCCTGGCATTTTAGGGGCCCTAAAGCGTGAGAAGAAGTCTGGAATATAAATGTCTAAAAAATTTTACACATTTGGATTCCGTGAGGGGTATGGTGAGTTCATGTGAGATTTTATTTTTTGACACAAGTTAGTGGAATATGAGACTTTGTAAGAAAAAACAAAAAAACGAAAAAAATCAATTTCCGCTAACTTGTGCCGAAAAAATGTCTAAATCGAGCTTTACAGGGGGGTGATCAATGACAGGGGGGTGATCATCCATATAGACTCCCTGATCACCCCCCTGTCATTGATCACCCCCCTGTAAGGCTCCATTCAGACGTCCGTATGTGTTTTGCGGTTCCGATCCATGGATCCGTAAAACACATACGGACGTCTGAATGGAGCCTTACAGGGGGGTGATCAGGGAGTGTATATGGGGTGATCACCCCCCTGTCATTGATCACCCCCCTGTAAGGCTCCATTTAGACGTCCTTATGTGTTTTGCGGATCCGATCCATGGATCCGTAAAACACATACGGACGTCTGAATGGAGCCTTACAGGGGGGTGATCATCCCATATACACTCCCTGATCACCCCCTGTCATTGATCACCCCCCTGTAAGGCTCCATTCAGACGTCCGTATGTGTTTTGTGGATCCGATCCATGGATCAGTGGATCCGTAATACACATACGGACGTCTGAATGGAGCCTAACAGGGGGGTGATCAATGACAGGGGGGTGATCAGGGAGTCTATATGGGTTGATCAGGGGTTAATAAGGGGGTAATAAGTGACAGGGGGGGTATAGTGTAGTGTAGTGTGGTGCTTGGTGCTACTTTACTGAGCTGCCTGTGTCCTCTGGTGGTCGATCCAAGTAAAAAGGGACCACCAGAGGACCAGGTAGCAGGTATATTAGACGCTGTTATCAAAACAGCGTCTAATATACCCTTTTAGGGGTTAAAAAAAATCACATCTACAGCCTGCCAGCGAACGATCGCCGCTGGCAGGCTGTAGATCCACTCTCTTACCTTCCGATCCCGCGTGTTCACAGGAAGTCTCGCGTCATGACGCGTAGACGCGTGACTCTGCCTGGGACAGCCGCCTCCGGACCGCGATCCTGCCTTAGGCGGTCCGGAGGCGGTTAAAAGGCCAAATCTGTGCAAAGATGTGGATTCATTGTCATTTTCTGTCAGGTAGTCACACGTTATGATGGCAAAGGCAAAAAAACTCTCCCTTTTTGAACGTGGTCGGGTTGTTGAACTGCATAAGCAGGGTCTCTCACAGCGCGCCATCGCTGCTGAGGTGGGACGCAGTAAGACAGTCATTTGGAATTTCTTAAATGATCCTGAGGGTTATGGAACAAAAAAGTCAAGTGGAAGACCCCAAAAAATGACATCAGCACTGAGCTGGAGGACCCAATTGGCTGTCCGTCAAGACACTGGACAATCCTCGACCCAAATTAAGGCCCTTACTGGTGCTGACTGCAGCCCCATAACCATCAGACGGCATCTGAGACTGAAGGGCTTCAAAAACAAAAAAACGTCTTCAAAGACCTCGTCTCCTTGAACGCCACAGAACTGCTCATTTGGACTTCGCAAACATGGGACATTCAAAGGTGGAAGAAAGTTTTATTCTCTGATGAGAAAAAATATAACCTTGATGGTCCTGATGGTTTCCAAAGTTACTGGCATGACAAGCAGATTGTCGGGTTGTAATAATTCAATTAAGAATTATTAATTAAGGTCATAAAAATAATTAACCATAAAAAAATAAAATTTATAAAATTTGTCATAAATTCTTAAAATCATGACCTGGTGAATTGTAGACAACCTAATTGATACAATTCACATCTGAGTCCGACTATTTCCTCAGATAAATAAGTTATTTTTGACGTGAGATGACGTTAATGATAAAACATGTAGTTCTGCATTATACAATAATACACAGGTTTATAAAAATATGCAGATTTATTGGTTACAAGGTTATAAACATATATAAGTAAATAAACACAATGATACATGCAAATGAATATATATAGCATTGATATAAAGCATTACAAGCTTAACAATACATGTGAATGGAAATAACTTGTCAAATTATAACCAAGCTATTATTAGGTTAGGATATCAAAGTATAAACATAAGTTATATACATTACTCCTGTTCAGAGAAAGCCTCATGATATCAGGACGGGCATGTCTAATCCTAGACATCAATATGGAATGCTAAATACATTCCACCCCCCTCTAACCAACTACACATCACATGACCTCAAGATGGGAAAATTGTCATGGAACCATGAACCAGACGTACAACAAGAGATAAGTGGAAAATAAGAAGGTTTTATTGAAGAGCAAGCCGTAAGCAAAGTCCGAACGGATGGCTAAACCGAAGAAGGGTCTTGCGGAGACAGAGGTCAGGAACCAGAAGGGTAGTCAGACGAAGCCAGGAACAGGAACCAACGGGGTAGTCAGACGAAGCCGGAATCAGGAACCAACGGGGTAGTCAGACGAAGCCGGAATCAGGAACCAACGGGGTAGTCAGACGAAGCCGGAATCAGGAACCAACGGGGTAGTCAGACGAAGCCGGAATCAGGAACCAACGGGGTAGTCAGACGAGGCCAGGATCAGGAACCAGAAGCAGCAGCAGTCTTGGAAGCATGTGAACACAGGAGGACCAAGCAAGGAACTGAAGCCACAGACCTCCTATATATATGAGCTGGGCATCCAGCTCCTCCCAGTGGGAAGGAGGAGCCGCAGGGTGGGAGGCTACAAGAAAACCCAGAAACCAAGATGGCCGCCAGCACATGTCAAACGAAGGGAACAGCAAGGAGGTAAGACCATGACAGTACCTCCCCCTCAAGGGCCCCTCCTCCGCGGAGTAAGGAACGGTTTCTGAGGGAAGCGTGCGTGGAAGGCTCGGAGCAAAGCAGGAGCATGGACATCTGCGGAGGGAACCCAGGAACGCTCCTCTGGACCATAACCACGCCAATGGACCAAAAACTGCACCCGGCCGCGGACCAGGCGTGAGTCCAGGATATTGCTCACCTCATACTCCTCACGATTGCCCACTTGGACCGGACGAGGCCGAGGAATCGAGGAAGTGAAACGATTACACACCAGTGGCTTCAACAGGGAGACATGAAACACGTTGGAGATCCGCATGCCAGGGGGAAGCGCAAGGGCATAGGCTACCGGGTTTACCCTGCGAAGCACTCGGAAGGGACCAACAAAGCGAGGCGCCAGCTTGGGAGTGGGCACTCGAAGGTTGAGGTTGCGGGTGGACAACCATACGCGGTCTCCGACCTGGTAGGAAGGAGCGGGCGCTCGTCTGCGATCAGCCTGGAGTTTCTGGCGCTGCGCAGAGACCTCAAGGGACCTCTGGATCTGTACCCAAGAAGCACGTAGGACGGAAAGGTGATCCTCCACAGCCGGAATATCCTGGGGAGAGAATACCTCCGGTAACACGGCAGGTTGGAACCCATAATTGGCCATGAAGGGAGACGTCCCAGAGGAAGAGTTCACCGCCGTGTTCCTGGCAAACTCAGCCCAAGGCAGGAGGTCAACCCAATTGTCTTGGTGATCGGAGACATAGCAACGAAGGAATTGCTCCAAGGCCTGATTGGATCGTTCTGCGGCCCCATTGGACTGAGGGTGGTAGGCCGAGGAGAAAGAGAGATGAATCCCCAACTGGGAGCAAAAGGCGCGCCAGAACCTGGACACAAACTGACTCCCCCGATCCGACACAATCTCCTTGGGCAAACCGTGCAACCGGAAGACCTCCCTGGCAAAAATCGAGGCCAACTCTTGTGCAGAGGGTAACTTCTTGAGAGGAACACAGTGGCACATTTTGGAAAACCGATCCACAATCATGAGAATGACCGTATGGCCTCGGGATGCAGGGAGGTCCACAATGAAATCCATCCCCAGGTGTGACCATGGACGCTCCCCGGTGGCTATGGGTTGCAAAAGGCCCAACGGAAGGTGCCGAGGGGACTTACTCTGGGCACAAACGGAGCATGCCGCTACATATGCGGCGATGTCGGAACGTAGAGAAGGCCACCAGAACAGACGTGAAACCGCCCAGGACAGCTGATTCTTTCCAGGGTGCCCCGCGGCCTTGGAGTTATGGTAGGTTCGCAACAACCGAGTGCGCAACTCCTCAGGCACAAAACATCTGCCGTTGGGTCTCCCAGAGGGAGCACCAGATTGAGCCGCCAAAATCTGCTCACCCAGAGGAGAAGTCAGGCTGGTGCGAATAGCGGCCAGGATCTGATTCGGGGGTATGACCGTAGTCGGAATCGACTCCTCCCCGGACAGCTCGGAGTACTGCCGTGATAAGGCATCCGCTCTGATGTTCTTGGAGCCGGGTAGGTAGGAGACCACGTAATTAAAACGTGACAAGAACAGAGCCCATCTGGCCTGACGTGGTGTCAATCTCTTGGCCTCAGAGAGGTAGGTCAGATTCTTGTGGTCCGTCAGGATGAGAACCGGAACCACCGAGCCCTCGAGCAAGTGCCTCCATTCTTTAAGGGCCTGCACGATGGCCAATAACTCCCTGTCACCAATCTGATAGTTGCACTCCGCGGAAGACAGTTTCCGGGAGTAAAACCCACAAGGAAGCAGAGGACCCTCTGGTGTTCTACGCTGAGACAGGAGGGCGCCTACTCCCGTCTCAGACGCGTCCACCTCGAGGACAAAAGGCAACCCAGGGTTGGGATGCGACAGAATCGGAGCCGACACAAAGGCGGACTTTAGAGCCTCAAAAGCTCGGATGGCCTCGAGCGGCCAGACCTGAGGATTACTGCCCTTCCTGGTCAGATCCGTGAGAGGCTTGGCTAGCATGGAAAAGTCCCTGATGAACTTCCGATAATAATTGGCGAAGCCCAAAAAGCGCTGCAGGGCACGAAGCCCACTGGGCTGGGGCCACTGTAAGACAGCCGAAACCTTCTCAGGATCCATGGAGAACCCCTCAGCGGAAATGATGTAACCTAAGAAGGTTACCTGGGATCGGTGAAATTCGCATTTCTCAAGCTTACCGAACAGCTTGTTCTCTCGTAAGCGTTGCAACACTCGTCTGACATCCAGAATGTGGGCCTCCATGGATGCAGAATATACCAAGATGTCATCCAAATAGACCACCACACACTGCTGCAACAGGTCACGGAAAACATCGTTGATGAATTCCTGGAAGACTGCGGGCGCATTGCACAACCCAAAGGGCATAACCAAGGATTCATAATGACCGGTCCTGGTGTTAAACGCGGTCTTCCACTCATCGCCCGCCTTGATCCTTACCAGGTTATATGCCGCCCTCAGGTCGAGTTTGGTAAAGACCGTGGCCCCTTTGAGGCGATCGAACAGCTCGGAAATCAAGGGTATCGGGTAAGCGTTCTTGATCGTGATGCGATTGAGACCCCTGTAATCGATGCAAGGCCTCAACTCGCCGCCCTTCTTTTTCACAAAGAAAAATCCAGCCCCTGCCGGGGACGAGGATTTGCGAATGTGTCCGCGTGAAAGCGCCTCCCTCACGTACTCCTCCATGGCCTCATTCTCCGCTACCGACAGTGGATAGACTTTGCCACGAGGAGGAACGGCACCGGATTGTAACTCTATGGCACAATCGTATGGGCGGTGCGGAGGTAGGGCAACCGCGCGCACCTTATCGAATACATCCCGGTACTCTTCGTATTCAGGAGGCAACAGAGAGTCCGAGGAAGTACACAGCAACTTGACAGGCCCATGGATGCAACTAGCCCCACACTGCGGTGACCACGAGAGGATCTCGACCGATCTCCAATCGAAAGTCGGATTATGCTTCTGGAGCCAGGGGTACCCCAAGACCACCGAGTAGTGTGGAGACGAAATAACCTGGAGACAGACCGACTCTCTGTGAACGGCACCAATGGCTATCCCCACTGGAAGGGTCTCATGAGTCACGTGTGGCGGCAGAAGGGGTCTGCCGTCTATCGCCTTAAAGAGCCAGTGGGGAACCTCGAGGCTGCAGAGGAATGGAATTGGCGGCAACGAACACTCTATCAATGAACAAACCACCAGCACCAGAGTCCACCAACGCCTGGGTCGTCACCGAGCCCCCGACCCAGGAGAGGACAACAGTGATCAGTGGTTTGTCAACACGGGAAACCGGGGACGAGGAGACTCCACCCAAGATCTGCCCCCGACAGGACCTCAGGTGCGAGCGTTCACCCGGACGGTTCGGACATGCCAACCGAAAATGCCCACCGAGACCACAGTACATGCATCGGCCCTCGCGTCTCCGGAGTACCCTCTCCCCCTCAGACAGGCGAGCAAACCCCCGCTGCATGGGTTCACCCCCAGACAAGTCATCCCCAGGAGGCGTGGGAGGAGAGGGAGGCACGGGTGGGACAGCAAACGTAGGCGCCAATCTGTTAGGAGACCTCCGCAGGCTCTCCTTAAAGGAAGGTCTCTCCCTGAGTCTGGTGTCAATCAAAATCAGGAAAGAAATAAGAGACTCGAGCTCCACTGGTAGGTCCTTAGCTGCAACCTCATCCTTCAAGGCATCCGAGAGACCATGAGAGAAAGCAGCGACCAGAGCCTCATTATTCCAGCCCACCTCTGCTGCCAGGGTACGAAACTCAATGGCGTATTCAGCTACGGATCGTGAACCCTGTCTGATGGACATAAGGAGCTTCGCAGCAGAGGCAGCACGAGCCGGCACATCGAATACCTTCCGAAGAGAAGCAACAAAACCGGAAAACTCGGCAACCACCGGATTGTTGTTCTCCCATAAAGGGCTGGCCCAGGCCAAGGCCTTGTCCGAGAGCAGCGAGATCAAGAAGCCCACCCTTGATCTCTCAGTAGGAAAGGCATGTGGCAGCAACTCGAAGTAAATGCCCACCTGGTTAAGGAAACCTCGGCACTGAGTTGGCTCTCCCCCAAAGCGCTGTGGAAGGGGGGCAGAACCGGTCATACCCTGAAACACCACAGGCGCAGCAACAGGTGTCAGGGTAGACTCTGGCGCAACAACCGGAGCGGCAGTAGGAGCGGGCCCAGGAGCGACAACCGACCCATCGGCAACGGAAGCTAAATGAGCCGTGCGTTCAAGCAGGGTTTGCAACGCCACAGCGAACCGACCCAACAGGTGATCCTGCTGATCAAGTCTGGCAACCAGCGTAGGTAGCGAGGGTGGCCCTGTACCGTCAGAATTCATGGCTTGGTCCTAATGTCATGGAACCATGAACCAGACGTACAACAAGAGATAAGTGGAAAATAAGAAGGTTTTATTGAAGAGCAAGCCGTAAGCAAAGTCCGAACGGATGGCTAAACCGAAGAAGGGTCTTGCGGAGACAGAGGTCAGGAACCAGAAGGGTAGTCAGACGAAGCCAGGAACAGGAACCAACGGGGTAGTCAGACGAAGCCGGAATCAGGAACCAACGGGGTAGTCAGACGAAGCCGGAATCAGGAACCAACGGGGTAGTCAGACGAAGCCGGAATCAGGAACCAACGGGGTAGTCAGACGAAGCCGGAATCAGGAACCAACGGGGTAGTCAGACGAGGCCAGGATCAGGAACCAGAAGCAGCAGCAGTCTTGGAAGCATGTGAACACAGGAGGACCAAGCAAGGAACTGAAGCCACAGACCTCCTATATATATGAGCTGGGCATCCAGCTCCTCCCAGTGGGAAGGAGGAGCCGCAGGGTGGGAGGCTACAAGAAAACCCAGAAACCAAGATGGCCGCCAGCACATGTCAAACGAAGGGAACAGCAAGGAGGTAAGACCATGACAAAAATCCATTGAAGGATATAAGAAGAGATAACTGTATCCTTCCGCCCCATCCTGGACTATTTTCACACATATAACTTTGGTAAGACTATTAAGACAAATAACAGGGATCTAGGATCTAGCTAGACCATATCTTAAATGGGAAGGACTTGAAATATGTCTTTCCTGTGGTAATCCATCAATTAGCTTGGCGAAGAATGTTCTATCAATATATATATATATATATATATATATATATAAAAGCAAATCATTTTATACTTTGCTAGATTATGAGTCTTGATTCTTCTGCAGGTAGAATGAAGTCTCACAATATCCTAAGACTACATCTCAATATGGAGATGATCAATTAATTAATTTATTTATTTATTCGCCAATCTAGATGGTATAATTTCACCCACACTATCAAATTAGTCTTAATAAAATGAAATATCATTTTCTGTGTCTCTTACCAAGTCCTAGTAGAAATCTCACTTCTGCTCCTAGGAAAGCTGGGTGGTCCATCATAGCACATCTCACCATGGCTTCCATCTTGATAGACCCCTCTAAAGAGCTTAACTTCTCTTTCCTCTCTTTCTTGTGTGTCTTTACTCCCCCCTGTGTATGGTTTATGATCACAAACTTATCAGTTAGACACACCTTCCTAGTTTGGAACTTTCCAATCACTGTCAGATGGGTGTGACTATTGATACAAAATATGACATCATAACCTTACCCAGAATGCACTTTTGCTACTGTTGTAATGTCACCTACTCATACCTAGGTGGCACTGCCGTGTAAGCTATTTACATCATAGTATAAAGGGTTAACTTATGGAAGTCTGAATAAAATGTATTCTATTCTAGGGATTAATTCTGACACTTGTAGCAATTAGAGACAGACAGCGTCTCTCTGAATGTTTCTCACACTGTTTATTTATGTATCATAAATAACTTCAATGGCTTTGTTTTCTCAGAGATATCAGTACCTCCTCTTGTCACACCAAAAGATGTGATTCATGGTTACAAAACACACATCTTCACAGACACTCTTTTAGAGACGAATATTCTCCTAATGAGAAATATATATAATATACTGGATACATGTCTTCATAACATATAACAGTATAATATAAAGTAGATATATATATATGTCTGACTGATTGTCTTATGCTAAGGACTAAGGCTCATTAAATGAATACATGAATATTATATTTTGCTTCATTAATAAATGCCTAATTGTATAGGTAATTATCACCAGCTACATAGAGCTTATCTTTATCTCCCATCATAAATTTAAAAGTAGACAAGGAGGATTCTTCTCAGACCGGTACATTCATGAGAAGAATAACATTGAAGGGCAGAAACCTTTGTGCGACCTTACTCAAGACATACAGAATTGTAACTATAGTCGAGCATGGCTCTTAAAGGTAATGAAAATTCATCTTGACTAGAATGAATTGGATATCAATGCATTTACCTATGATTATGAAAAGGCACAACAAGATCCCACCTGAGATGTTTTCTACGCGCCACTGTGGAGGGGGCGCCATAATGGTCTGGGGTGCTTTTTCCTTCGGTGGAACAATGGAGCTTCAGTCAAACAGCCGCTGGCTATGTCCAGATCAGATGTTGCAGAGAGCATTCCTCATGACTGAGGGCCCTCGTCTGTATGGTAACGACTGGGTTTTTCAACAGGACAACGCTACAGTACACAATGCCCGCAGGACAGGGGATTTCTTCCAGGAGAATAACATCACTCTTTTGGCCCATCCTGCGTGTTCCCCTGATCTAAATCCAATTGAGAACCTTTGGGGATGGATGGCAAGGGAAGTTTACAAAAATGGACAATAGTTTCAGACAGTAGATGGCCTTCGTACGGCCGTCTTCACCACTTGGAGACATGTTTCCACTCACCTCATGGAAACGCTTGCATCAAGCATGCCGAAACAAATTTTTGAAGTGATCAACAATAACGGCAGAGCTACTCATTACTGAGTTCATGTTTGGAAGTTGGATTTCTGGGAGGAGGGTTTAGTTTTTTTGGGGAGGTGTGGTCCTAAACTTTTGATCAGCTGAAAAACAGCCTGTTTCAGTTTATTCGTTGTTTTCATTAAATTGAATTATCAAAAAATGTTTTGTCTCACTCCCATTTCTTCTTGTTGCATGTTGAAGCTTTACTTGGAACCTTGTTAAGATCCAGCCATGATAAATATGATTTTTTGCCATTTTTCAAGTGGTCTTAAGGCTACTTTCACACTAGCGTTTGGGGCTCCGCTTGTGAGTTCCGTTTGAAGGCTCTCACAAGCGGCCCCGAACGGATCCGTACTGCCCTAATGCATTCTGAGTGGATGCGGATCCGCTCAGAATGCATCAGTCTGGCACCGTTTGTCCTCCGCTCAGCAGGCGGACACCCGAACGCTGCATGCAGCGTTCGGGTGTCCGCCTGGCCGTGCGGAGGCAAATGGATCCATCCAGACTTACAATGTAAGTCAATGGGGACGGATCCGTTTGAAGTTGACACAATATGGCTCAATTTCAAACGGATCCGTCCCCCATTGACTTTCAATGTAAAGTCTGGACGGATCCGTCTGAGCAACTTTCACACTTAGATTTTTTTCTAAACTATAATGCAGACGGATCCGTTCTGAACGGATCCCATCGTCTGCATTATAGGAGCGGATCCGTCTGTGCAGACACCAGACGGATCCGCTCTGAACGCAAGTGTAAAAGTAGCCTAAACTTTTGATCAGGACTGTACATTGGGCAACTACTGGTGTACATTACATTATATTGGTGCAACAAATGTAATATTCTTGAGCTATTAGTTATTTTTCATATGTTAAAATAGGTTTAGAAATGTTTTGCTTTTATGTAATTTTAATCATGTTCCATATTCTTGCAGATTATTTTTCATTCAGATAATCGTGCAGTGTAAAACTTCATGAACCATACCAATCACCACTACCTCAATTACTTTTATTACATTATCCAATAGTGATTTCTAGGGGCTTTTAGATTAAGTAATAGCTGTTAATCTGAAATTATTTATTTATTTTATTTTTTTAACCAATATTTTTTTAATTTTTACTTTATCATTTATTTCTTAGCCCCACAATTACCTACAGGAGAGGTAAACATCTAAAGGAGATGATGGTACATAGCCATAAAAAAACAAAACAAAGAACAGAAACATGGCTGACAGCAAAGGGATCATATCTAGTGATCGAGCACCAAAGTGCTCAGGTGTTCGGGTGCAACCCAAGCATTGAAGGGAACCTGTCATCAACTTTATGCTGACCTCACTGAAGGCAGCATAAAATAGTGCCAGAAATGCTGATTTCAGCGGTGTGTCATTTATGAGGTAAAAGTAAGTGGTTGCTGAGAACCAGCATCATAATCATTGCAGCCCAGGCCTGAAAAAGAGTCAAATCTGCTTGAGAAGAGTCCTGGTTATTCATAATCTCCTGCTCTCCTCGCTCATTTGCTGATGATTGGCAGTTCTCTCCTAGACGGAAAGGGAGAAAACTAGGTAGAAGACTGTCAGTCATTAGCAGGTGGGCAGGAGAGCAGGAATTCACGAATAACCATGACTCTTCTCAGGTGGCCGTGACTCTTTTCCAGGCCTAATCTGCAATGATTGTGATGTTGGTTCTCGGCAACCGCTTACTTTTATCTTTCAAATGATAGACCGCTGAAATCAACTCACTTGTCTCTACTTTATGCTGATGTTAGTATGGGCAGCACAAAGTTGATGACAGGTTTCCTTTAAACCAGGCAACCCTTGCCAAAAATTACAACGAAGAGGCACTCCGATACAACCTGTATATCACATAAAGGAGGACCTCATCCACAATGTGGTACAATCGTTCAGGTAGTGGGACTCCTACACTCATAAAGCCTATGCACTAAGTGAAAGGGCTTCAAAAAATTACAAGGAACCGGCACTCCAATACACCCTTTATTACACATAAAGGAATATAGTGTATTCAGTACATTATACAAAAAACATTTAAAGTGCTTTTATGTTCAGCCACTTTTCTTCTGGTGAAGTAGAGAAGTCAGGGGCAATCCAGGCCTTGTTTATTTTTATAAGACTCAACCTCTCAGCATTTTCAGTTGACAGACGGATGCGCTTATCAGTTATTATGCCCACAGCAGCACTAAATACCCGCTCTGACAAAACGCTGGCGGCAGGGCAGGCCAGCACCTCTAAGGTGTAGAGCGTCAGTTCGTGCCACATGTCCAGCTTGGACACCCAGTAGTTGTAAGGCACAGAGGGGTCATTGAGGACGCTGACATGGTCTGCTACGTACTCCTTCACCATCTTCCAAAATGTTTCCCTCCTTGTCACAGTAGGCCGAGCATCAGGGTAAGGGTGCTGGCGGGGTGTCATGAAACTGTCCCAGGCCTTGGAGAGTGTTGCCCTGCCTCTGTTGGACCTGCTGTGTGTTCCCCTCCCCTCCTCGGTTGCCCAAGGAACTACAGTACGTACTCTGCCGCCAGCGTTGTCGGATGAAAATTTTTGTAGCAATTTTTCCACAAGGACCTTCTGGTATTGCATCATTTTTCTCGTCCTCTCCACAGGAATGAGAGATGAGACGTTCTCTTTGTAGTGGGGGTTGAGAAGGGTGAACAACCAGTAATCGGTGTTGTCCAAAATGCGTAAAATGCATGGGTCAGCCATGTGTGCCAGCGTCCCAACAGGCAAGACTTCGCTGTTGCATCAGGAGGATGACTCTCAATCTCCTCATCCTCTTCTGCCCATCCACGCTGAACAGATGGAATCAAATTTCCATGGGTACTACCCTCTGTAGTGGAGGCAACCGTCTCCTGCTCCTCCTTCTCATCATCGTCCAATTTGTGCTGGGAAGACGAACTGAGGGTGGTCTGGCTATCACCCTGTGTAATGTCTTCTCCCATTTCCACCTCTTCCACATGCAAAGCGTCGGCCTTAATTGTGAGCAGCGAGCGTTTGAGTAGACACAGAAGTGGGATGGTGATGCTGATAATAGCGTTATCGCCACTCCCCATCTGTGTTGATTCCTCAAAGTTTCTTAAAACCTCACAGAGGTCAGACATCCATGCCCACTCCTCACTTGTGAAGAGCGGAAGCTGACTGGAAAGGCGACGACCATGTTGCAGCTGGTATTCCACTACTGCCTTCTGCTGCTCACAAAGCCTGGCCAAATGTGGAACGTCGAGTTCCAGCGCATGCTCACGTCGCACAACAGTCGGTGAGCTGGCAATTGCAAGCGCTGCTGCAGCATTGACAGACTGGCGGTAGCTGTCGATGACTTTCAGAAATGGGCACACACGCAGCACACCTTGACCAGTAGCTCAGGCAAATTGGGGTAGGTTTTGAGAAACCGCTGAACCACTAAGTTGAAGACTTAGGCTAGGCATGGGATGTGTGTTATCTTGTCGAGCTCCAAAGCCGCCACCAAGTTACGGCCATTATCAGACACAACCATGCCTGGTTCAAGGCTGAGTGGTGAGAGCCACAGCTCAGTCTGGTCTCTTCGGCAGTGTGCTGTTTATCACCTAAGCAGATCAGCTTAAGCAAGGCCTGTTGACGCTTCCCCACTGCAGTGTTACACTGCTTCCAGCTACCGACTGATGGCTGACTGGTGCTGCAAGAGGATAATTCTGAGGTGGAAGTGGAGGAGGAGAAGTTGGGGTTGGAGCAACTAACCTAAGTGGTGGCGGAAACCCTGATGGAAGTAGGGCCCGCAATCCTTGGCGTCGGTAGCACCTGTGCCATCCCAGGGTACGACTCACTCCCCGCCTCTACAACGTTCACCCAGTGTGCCGTCAGGGAAATGTAGCGTCCCCGGCCGAAAGCACTTGTCCATGTGTCAGTGGTTAAGTGGACCTTCCCAGTAACTATGTTGGTCAGGGCACGGGTGATGTTACGGGACACATGCTGGTGTAAGGCGGGCGCGGCACACCGTGAAAAATAGTGGCAGCTGAGGACTGTGTAACAAGGGACGGCCGCCGACATCAGGAAAATTGCGCATTTAGTTCTATGGCCTGCGGGTGGGTGGCTGGGTATTTGCGCTTGGTTGTGGTAAGGACATTTGTACGCTGCGCTGGGACACAGAAGTGGATGTGGTCGCTGATGGTGCTTGCAAAGGTCCAGGTGGAGGGAAGGAGGCAACCGGGCCTGTGCCTTTGACAGAGGATTGGCCAGCACGAACTACAGGGGAAGAGGAGGCAGTGGTGTGACCCGCAAACACAGATTGTGAACCCAGGCATTCGGCCCACCTATTACGGTGCTTTGATACCATGTGGTGGATCATGCTGGTGGTGGTGAGGTTGCTAGTGTTCCGCCCCTACAAATTTTTTAATGGCAAAGGTTGTGCAAATTACAATTCTTTTATCATCCGCACTTTCCTCAAAAAAGCACCAGACTGCAGAACACCAACCCCTTGAGAAGAGAGATTTCCGCAAGGGTGCGGAGAGCCCGGAGCGGGGAACAGTTGTGGGCCTGTTAGGTGTGGCCCGCCTTCTCCCTTTTGCCACCCCACTGCCTCTTCCAGCCTGTTGCGGTGTTGCGGATCCCTCCCCCTCTGTACTGCTGTCCTCGCTCAGCTTGCCACCTTCCCAGGTTGGGTCAGTGACTTCCTCGTCCACCACCTCCTCTTCCACTTCCTAACTGCTCATCTTCCTGACTTGTTGACCTAACAACAACCTCAGTTATTGACAACTGTGTCTCATTCTTAACAATATAACAAAACAATAACAAATACAGGTGCACTCTGCAGTCTCACTAAACCCTCAAACTGATTTTAAAATTGAGAGATTAGTCAACATGTCCTACGGTGTAGAACATGTCTAAGCCCGGGCACCATGTCAAGGTTTCTCAAGTAGCTCGGGACCTAACAAATGTGCCTGTTTTCCATCTACAGGCCACCTTTAGGTGCACCTGTGAGGCCTGGGCCATATCAGTCAGTCTTGAGTGGGACTCGCAGACTCCTCCCTCCTCCCATTGCAAGCATGGTTACATGCTGGAGGTAACTGGTGAGCTGTTTGTGAGTCGGCCTCATGCTCCTGTAATTTGCCCACTGGCTCCTGGTATCGCCCATACGGCTCAGGTAGGAGAGTGTTAGGTCCCGGGCTACTTGAGAAACCTTGACGTGGTGCCCGGGCTTAGACATGTTCTGCACCGTAGGACATGTTGACTAATCTCTCAATTTTAAAATCAGTTTGAGGGTTTAGTGAGACTGCAGAGTGCACCTGTATTTGTTATTGTTTTGTTATATTGTTATATTGATTATGACATCCGCACTTGTTACCTTGTGTGAGATGTCTATTGTGGTACTTGTGGTTCGCAGCGGGCATCCCCCACCATATGCATTTTGCTGGGGATCGCCATTAGCAACGGGCCACAAGTGCAGGATTTGCTCCCCTGTATATATGCACGACTGCATGTGGGTTTGAGCACCTCCTGCTAATGCCACCTTGTCTTTTTGGTTTGTGTCTCATTCTTATCATCAACCTCTAGAGACACTAATTGCAGTTGACTTATTGGCAACTGTGTCTCATCATCATCATCCACCTTGTGAAACACTAATTGCCGTTCCCCACCATCATCTTCTTGTGACCGTGGATGCTCAAGAGTTTAGGAATCAGGGCACAAGATCTCATGTCCCTCTTCAAGTGGGCTTGTCAAGAGGCCCAAATAAAAAGAACTCCTTGGAATATCCGAGTGTGGGATCACTTGTTTGGCAAGACTCTCCATGGTGGGAGGAAGGAGGATCAGGTTAAGGATTGTTTTGACCAGACTCTTGGCTACTGAGACTGGACTTGGTGGAAGACAGGGTGGTGCTTAACCTACTGGAAGCATTATCTGCTGCTATACAACCGACCACCTGTTCGCACTGGTCTGACTTTGACAGCGTTGTCCTGGGCCGCCCTGCAAACTGGGACATGAAGCTAGGTATCGTGGATAATTGTCTTTCTTGTGCTCTGGCAGCAGGCACAGTTTCAACGCACCCGGGGCCATGGCCTCTGCGTGCACCATCAGCATCACGGCCACTTCCCCGTCCCTTACTGCTCGCCTTGCGCATATTAAATGGTATATATTCTTGAAAGTCTGTCACGCGTACAGTAGCGTAGGATTTGAAAGTGTATGAGCCAAAAAATAAAAAAAGGTATTTGGGATGTGGAAACATCACACACGAGATACACCACAGATAATGTCGCTGACGTCAGCAGCGGCTAATATATAATTATAGGGAATGTCACAGGTATTTTGGATGTGGAAACGTTACACAGGAAATGTACCCCAGGTAATGTCACTGTCCGCAGCAGACACCGTCTACGGAAAAAGTACACTGGCTTTCACTGATATTTTATTGGGATGTGCACACGTTACACAAGAGATGTAGCGCAGCTAATGTCACTGTCCACAGCGGACACGTCTACGGAAAAAGTACACTGGATGTTACTGATATTTTTGGGATGCGCACACGTTACACAGGAGATGTAGCGCAGATAATGTCGCTGTCTGCAGCGGCTATTGCTGATGTAAGCAGCGACTAATATAAAATTACAGGGAATGTCACAGGTATTTTGGTTGTGGAAACATTACACAGGAGAAATACTGCAGATAATGTTGCTGATGTCAGCAGTGGCTAATATAAAATTACAGGGAATGTCACAGGTATTTTGGATTTGCACACGTTACACAGGAGATGTAGCACAGCTGTCTGCAGCGGCCTAACTATTGCACACTATTTAGCACAGGATGTGTTAAAAATATACATTGCTGCTGCCACACACAACAATAGTCTTTTAAAGGACTTTTGGGTTTCTGACAAGTTTTTGAACTTTTTTTTTCACTCCCTACACTATCTTTCCCTTCTTCAGCACAGCTCTCCCTGACTAACACTGAGCCAAACACGTGTCATCGGGTGCTATATAGCACCCGATGACGCGTTCCGGCCAGCCAATCACTGTAATGCCAGTAACCAATATGGCTACAGCATTACAGTGAAGGGCAGTACTTACCTGCACGTTTATTGGCTGCATAGCAGGCAACAAACGTGCGGGGAGGAGACTTGAGTCTGAATACCGCCATGTGCCGAGCATGCTCGATCAACACTAATCATATCCCTGCAGAAGCTATACCTTCTGCAATTATATGTCCCCTAAAAAAGAGTTTATTAATCCAATTGATGGAAAAAAGTACACCATCAAAGACTACATAAACTGTAAATCTATGGGTGTAGTGTATGCCATCCAATGGGAATGTCCTAAATTATATATTGGAAAGACAGTCCAAGAGCTGAGGAGACGAATATCAAAACACCTCAGCAATTTAAACACCAAGGAAGAGACACCACTCTCAAAACACAAAGAATTATCACAGAGGGAATCCCACAGGTCTTAAAATATGGGGAATACAAAAAAATCAAAACAGGCCCTAGACAGGGAGATATCGATAAGAGATTGCAACAAGAGGAAACAGTGGATTTATCGCCTCAAGTCCTTTTCACCATTCCTCTAATAGCATCCTCTGAAAAATGATCTTCTGACACATCCTGCAATGTACATAATAAACACCATTAAATATAAATTCATTTAAGTAAATAAAGTAATTGTGAAGACAGGGACCACTGTAATAAAGCAAGATGATTAACAAGAAATATAGAATAATAAAAGGATAGAACTAAATTTATTAATGTTAGTGTAGGATGGTTCTAAGAGAAGAGGCGCAAGATGAACAATAAATAAATATCTCCCCAATAACTATAACTGAAGTATAGTAAAAAAAAGGGAAAACTTGAAATTGTACACATACAGTATCGAAATGAATATATATCCAAAAGAATCACACGTTGGACGAATCCAATAGATAGATTGAATTAATATGGCAAGGAGTACATAAAAATATAAAATTAGAAAAAATTATCAACAGAAATAAATACTTCAGAAAGTAATTATCAACCTCTATGCCCCATAAATAATATCACCTAATCCTAGGCCCCTGATGTAACATCATTAGTTAATGTAGTAAGAGTGACTATGGGGTTTTTGAGTGACAAAAAATCTCTATTAGCATTAATAATAAAAGAGGCAAAATATATACATCAAAACATTAATTAATAAATAAATGATAAAGTGAAAATTAGAAAAATATTGTTTATCAAAAATAAAATAACTAAATAATATAAGATTAAGAGCTATTCATTAATCTAAAAGCCCCTAGAAATCACTACTGGATAATGTAATAGAAGTAATTGAGGTAGTCGTGATTGGTATGGTTCATGAAGTTTTAACAAATGTACACTGCACGATTATCTGAATGAAAAATAATCTGCAAGAATATGGAACATGATTAAAGTTATATAAAAACAAAACATTTCTAAACCTATTTTAACATATGAAAAATAACTAATAGATCAAGAATATTAGATTTGTTGCACCAATATAATGTAATGTACACCAGTAGTAGCCCAATGTACAGTATATTAGGTATATAGGAGAAGGGTGAGCGAATTGGGGAAATTTTGTAAGTAAATTTGGGAGATATCGGGAGCAAGACAAAGCGCTATAGGTTAATCTAATATGACGTCACCTACCAACTTAATAAAAGATGGTCCCCGCCCCAACAGACATACCAGCCCGATCCCCTGAAGACGCCGGTTTACTGGCGAAACATGTCGGGTGGCAGTGTGTGTGTCTGGATGTTGTTTTAGAATCAGTAGAGGGTGGATAACCCTGTTAAAGGAAATAAGTGTAGACGAGTAGAGAGAAAAGAAGCATAATGTAGCCGACCAGAGCGCGCACTGGCTGTTACTCCTACAGTGTTTGCTGTGTAGGATACAAACAGCGACTCCATATGCATTTTAGATACTGGAATGTATTTAGGGTGTCCACCTATTGTCTACTGAGATATTTTAAATAGTCTCACAGTGTGTCTGATACAGCCAGTATAGGTAATTTATTTAAAGAAAATAAAAGTTAAGTCTTAAATACACAGTACATGTAAAAATGACGTTTTAATGGTCAAATGACCAAATGATATGACTTGCTGATGTGACACGTGAGGGACGGTGCACAGAGAAAAGCTGCTTCAGCTGTGGGTGTGATATAGACAAGTCAATAATTAGAACAAGAGGAATGAGGGCCCTCCTCACAAGAGCTTACAATCTATGAGGAGAAAGGGGTGACACAAAAGGTAAAAGTGCTTGTTTTGTACAATGGTCCGGCAATCTTGGGAAAATAGGGGAGTATATATAAAGCTGCATGACCCGGTCAGCAGACGATATTTGTAGTGCTTCTGGGTGTATGGGTGCGGTGGAGATTTTAGTGGAGGATCAGGTTCAGGAACTGATGATAAATGGATTATATACGGATGGGAGTTAGATCAGGGGATGTGATACACCACCCTAAAAAGATGTTTTTTTAGGGAGCGCCTAAAACTGTGTATATTGTGATTTAACCTAGGGAATAGGGCATTCTAGAGAACTGGTGAAGCTCGGAAGAAGTCTTAGAGCCGGGAGAGAGAGGTTCATATTATGGTGGATGTCAGTCGTAAATCATTTGCAGAGTGTAAAGGACGGGTAGGGTGGTAGACAGAGATGAGGGGAGAGATCTAGGGGGGCAGAACTGTGGGGAGCTTTGTGGGTGAGAACAAACAGTTTAAATAAGATTCTGTACTGTATGGACAACCAATGCAATGACTGGCACAGAGTGGAGGCATCGGAGTAGCGGTTAGACAGATAAGGGACTTTGGCTGCTGAATTGTGGATAGATTGGAGAGGGGGAGAGTCTGGTGAGGGGGAGGCCAATTACTAGTGAGTTACAGTAATCGAGACGGGAATGGATCACAGCAACATATGTTGTTCCATAATGAGAAAGGGGCAGATCCTAGAGATATTTTTGAGGTGCAGGTGACATGAGTGGACGAGAGATTGAATATAGGGGCTGAAGGAAAGATCAGTGTCAAACATAACACTGAGACAGTGGGCGTGCTGCCTGGGCGTGATGATGGTGCCACTGAGACGGAGATATTAGTATAAGGTAGGTTAGTAGATGGAGAGAACACAAGAAGTTCAGTTTTTGAAAGATTCCGTTTCAGATATAGAGAGGACATGATGTTAAAGACTGTGGACAGTCAATGGTGTTCTGTAATACAGCCAGGGTGATGTCGGGGGATGAAGTGTATAGTTGTTTGTCATCAGCATAGATATGGTACTGGAAACTAAATCTGCTGATGATCTGTCTGATTGGAGCTGTGTACAGAGAAGGGGAGAGGGCCTAGAAATGAACCCCGAGGAACCCCAACAGCAAGAGGTAGGGGAGAAGAAGTGGAGCCAGCGAATGATACACTGAAAGAGTGGCCAGAGAAATAGGAAGAAAACCAGGAGAGGGCAGTGTCCTTTAGGCCAATGCATTGGAGCATTGTGAGTAGGAGATGGTGGTTTACAGTGCCAAAAGCTGCAGAGAGGTCAAGGAGAATGAGCATAGAGTAGTCACCGTTGTGTTTTGCTGTCAGAAGGTCATTTGCCACTTTGGTGAGGGCAGTTTGTGTAGAATGTAGGGTGTGGAAACCAGATTGTAATGGATCAAGGAGAGAGTGAGCAAAGAGATAGTGGATGAGGCGAGAGCAGAACAGACGTTGCAGGAGTTTAGAGATGAGATTGGAGATTGGTCTGTAGTTAGTTGTGTAGGACAGGTCAAGAGAAGGTTTTTAAAAAAAATAATGGAGTAATGATAGAGTGTTTGAAAGAGTAGGGGAAGATACCAGAAGAGAGAGAGAGAGGATGAAGATATTTGTTAGGTGATTGGTGACAGCCAGAGAGAGAGACTGGAGTAGGTGTGAGGGAATGTGGTCAGAAGATCATGTGGTAGGACAAGAAGAAGAGAGGAGCCTGGAGACTGGGTCAAACATGGACAGTGAGCCACAGGTGATACGGGGGGAGATTATCAATGACACTTAGTGGCTGGGAGCCGATTTCATGCCGGATGTTTATTATTTTCCCTGTGAAGTAGATGGCTAGGTCTTCAGCACAGAGATCTGTGATAGGCGTCTGCACTTTAGCACTGAAAAGTGTCAAAGAGGTTTTTTTTATTATTGGACAGCCTATATAGATCTATTTGGCGAGGTGCAGGGCAGAGTTATAGGTTCCTAGCATAAATTTGTAATGGAGGACATTTTCTGGTGTGTGAGTTTTTCTCCATATGTAAGGGCATGCTTTACACCCAACTCGTTTCGGATAGATACCTACTATCCTTAGTCATCGCATACTAAAAATCTACATTACACACCAACTTAAAAGATTCTCTGGTCCATCCCCATTTTCTGCTTCATGGAGTTAACTCCCTATGCACCTGTCCTGTTCAGTTTTGCTCCTACATACATTTCATACCCCAAAAAATGCCATAAAAGCATCTAGCTCCCTAATTAAAATACAGAATAGCAGAAGTAATGAAAGCATAAGTCAAAACTAGGGATGAGCGAACCTGAACTGTATAGTTCGGGTTCGTACCGAATTTTGGGGTGTCCGTGACACGGACCCGAACCCGAACATTTTCGTAAAAGTCCGGGTTCGGAGTTCGTCGCTTTCTTGGCGCTTTTTGAAAGGCTGCAAAGCAGCCAATCAACAAGCGTCATATTACTTGCCCCAAGAGGCCATCACAGCCATGCCTACAATTGGCATGGCTGTGATTGGCCAGTGCAGCATGTGACCCAGCCTCTATTTAAGCTGGAGTCACGTAGCGCCGCACGTCACTCTGCTCTGATCAGTGTAGGGAGAGGATGCAGCTGGTGCTGTTAGGGCGAGATTAGGCACTAGACAGAGATTTACTCAGCAAAAACACTTAATGAAGTGATTGATCTACAGCTGTGAATCATTCATCTTCTGCTATTCAATTGCTCACTGTTTTTAGGCTGCCCAGAGCGTTTTTCAGTCTCTTTTTTCTGGGGTGATCGGCGGCCATTTTGTGTCTTGTGGTGCGCCCAGCACAAGCTGCCACCAAGTCCATTTAACCATCAATAGTGTTTTTTTTTTTTGCTATATCCTACATCAGGGGCTTGGCTGTGCTTACTATTTTATTGAGGGGTGAAATACAATTGCCAAAATAGCAGTACCCTAAATCTGGTGTTTCAGCTGTGGCCAGCCAATTGTAATACTGTCTGCTGTCTGGCAAAGGATATATTTTTGTTCTGGGTTGAAATACAATTCCCAACTTAGCAATTCCCTAAATCAGTGGTTTCTGCTGTATCAGGCCAAGTTTAAATCGATCCATAAAAAGGTATATTAGATTGAAGGTGCAGATAGTGTCATCCTCAATAACTTCACACACTACCGTGCATTTCCAAGTTTAATTCTGTCCGCAAACGTATACCTGTCATCCAGGGCCTAAATAATAGGCCTAAAATTTATATTCAGCTAAATCTGTGGTTATTGCTGTGGCTGGTCAAGTTATTTGGTGTCCGTCAAAGCACAGTTTTTGTTCTGGGTTGAAATACAATTACAAACTTAGCAATTCTCTAAATCAGTGGTTTCTGCTGTATCAGGCCAAGTTTAAATCGATCCATAAAAGGGTATATTAGATTGAAGGTGCGGATAGTGTCATCCTCAATAACTTAACACGCGACCGTGCATTTCCAAGTCTAATTCTATTCGTAAACGTATACCTGTCATCCAGCGCCTAAATACTAGGCCTAAAATTTATATTCAGCTAAATCTGTGTTTATTGCTGTGGCTGGGCGAGTTATTTAGTGTCCGCCAAAGCACAGTTTTTGTTCTGGGTTGAAATACAATTCCCAACTTAGCAATTCCCTAAATTAGTGGTTTCTGCTGTATCAGGCCTACTTTAATTCTATCCATAAAAGGGTATATTAGATTGAAGGTGCGGATAGGGTCATTCTCAATAACTTCACACACACGCTACCGTGCATTTCCAAGTCTAATTCTGTCCGTAACTGTATACCTGTCACCCAGCGCCTAAATACTGGGCCTACAATTTATATTCAGCTAAATCTGTCGTTACTGCTGTGCCTGTATTAGTGTAATACGGTGCCTAAATAGATAGCCAGATAGTGTTAGGTGTCTGTAAAAAAAGGCCTGAATTTGAATTCAATACATTGGGCCAAATAATATTTTTCTTATTGTGGTGAACGGTAACAATGAGGAAAACATCTAGTAAGGGACGCGGATGCGGACATGGTCGTGGTGGTGTTAGTGGACCCTCTGGTGCTGGGAGAGGACGTGGCCGTTCTGCCACAGCCACACGTCCTAGTGTACCAACTACCTCAGGTCCCAGTAGCCGCCAGAATTTACAGCGATATTTGGTGGGGCCCAATGCCGTTCTAAGGATGGTAAGGCCTGAGCAGGTACAGGCATTAGTCAATTGGGTGGCCGACAGTGGATCCAGCACGTTCACATTATCTCCCACCCAGTCTTCTGCAGAAAGCGCACAGATGGCACCTGAAAACCAAGCCCATCAGTCTGTCACATCACCCCCATGCATATCAGGGAAACTGTCTGAGCTTCAAGTTATGCAGCAGTCTCTTATGCTGTTTGAAGACTCTGCTGGCAGGGTTTCCCAAGGGCATCCACCTAGCCCTTCCCCAGCGGTGGAAGACATAGAATGCACTGACGCACAACCACTTATGTTTCCTGATGATGAGGACATGGGAATACCACCTCAGCACGTCTCTGATGATGACGAAACACAGGTGCCAACTGCTGCGTCTTTCTGCAGTGTGCAGACTGAACAGGAGGTCAGGGATCAAGACTGGGTGGAAGACGATGCAGGGGACGATGAGGTCCTAGACCCCACATGGAATGAAGGTCGTGCCACTGACTTTCACAGTTCGGAGGAAGAGGCAGTGGTGAGACCGAGCCAACAGCGTAGCAAAAGAGGGAGCAGTGGGCAAAAGCGGAACACCCGCGCCAAGAGACTCCGCCTGCTACTGACTGCCGCCATCTGGGACCGAGCACCCCAAAGGCAGCTTCAAGGAGTTCCCTGGCATGGCACTTCTTCAAACAATGTGCTGACGACAAGACCCGAGTGGTTTGCACGCTGTGCCATCAGAGCCTGAAGCGAGGCATTAACGTTCTGAACCTTAGCACAACCTGCATGACCAGGCACCTGCATGCAAAGCATGAACTGCAGGGGAGTAAACACCTTAAAAACAAGGAACTCACTCAGGCTCCCCCTGCTACCTCTTCTGCTGCTGCCGCCTCGGCCTCTTCTGCTGCTGCCGCCTCGGCCTCTTCCTCCGCCTCTGGAGGAACGTTGGTACCTGCCGCCCAGCAAACAGGGGATGTACCACCAACACCACCACCGTCACCAAGCATCTCAACCATGTCACACGGCAGCGTTCAGCTCTCCATCTCACAAACATTTGAGAGAAAGCGTAAATTCCCACCTAGCCACCCTCGATCCCTGGCCCTGAATGCCAGCATTTCTAAACTACTGGCCTATGAAATGCTGTCATTTAGGCTGGTGGACACAGACAGCATCAAACAGCTCATGTCGCTTGCTGTCCCACAGTATGTTGTTCCCAGCCGCCACTACTTCTCCAAGAGAGCCGTGCCTTCCCTGCACAACCAAGTATCCGATAAAATCAAGTGTGCACTGCGCAACGCCATCTGTGGCAAGGTCCACCTAACCACAGATACGTGGACCAGTAAGCATGGCCAGGGACGCTATATCTCCCTAACTGCACACTGGGTAAATGTAGTGGCGGCTGGGCCCCAGGCGGAGAGCTGTTTGGCGCACGTCCTTCCGCCGCCAAGGATCGCAGGGCAACATTCTTTGCCTCCTGTTGCCTCCTCCTCCTACTCGGCTTCCTCCTCCTCTTCTTCCACCTGCTCACCCAGTCAGCCACACACCTTCACCACCAACTTCAGCACAGCCCGGGGTAAACGTCAGCAGGCCATTCTGAAACTCATATGTTTGGGGGACAGGCCCCACACCACACAGAAGTTGTGGCGGGGTATAGAACAACAGACCGACGAGTGGTTGCTGCCGGTGAGCCTCAAGCCCGGCCTGGTGGTGTGCGATAATGGACGAAATCTCGTTGCAGCTCTGGGACTAGCCAGTTTGACGCACATCCCTTGCCTGGCGCATGTGCTGAATTTGGTGGTGCAGAAGTTCATTCACAACTACCCCGACATGTCAGAGCTGCTGTATAAAGTGCGGGCCGTTTGTTCGCGCTTCCGGCGTTCACATCCTGCCGCTGCTCGCCTGTCTGCGCTACAGCGTAACTTCGGCCTTCCCGCTCACAGCCTCATATGCGACGTGCCCACCAGGTGGAACTTCACCTTGCACATGCTGGACAGACTGTGCGAGCAGCAGCAGGCCATAGTGGAGTTTCAGCTGCAGCACGCACGGTTCAGTCGCACTGCGGAACAGCACCACTTCACCACCAATGACTGGGCCTCCATGCGAGACCTGTGTGCCCTGTTGCGCTGTTTCGAGTACTCCACCAACATGGCCAGTGGCGATGACGCCGTTATCAGCCGTCGTCTCCTTGAGAAAACACTTAGGGCGATGATGGAAGAGGAGGTGGCCCAGGAGGAGGAGGAGGAAGAGGGGTCATTTTTAGCACTTTCAGGACAGTCTCTTCGAAGTGACTCAGAGGGAGTTTTTTTGCAACAGCAGAGGCCAGGTACAAATGTGGCCAGCCAGGGCCCACTACTGGAGGACGAGGAGGACGAGGATGAGGAGGCGGTGGAGGATGATGAAGCATGTTCACAGCGGGGTGGCACCCAACGCAGCTCGGGCCCATCACTGGTGCGTGACTGGGGGAAACGCAGGACGATGACGATACGCCTCCCACAGAGGACAGCTTGTCCTTACCTCTGGGCAGCCTGGCACACATGAGAGACTACATGCTGCAGTGCCTGCGCAACGACAGCAGAGTTGCCCACATTTTAACGTGTGCGGACTACTGGGTTGCCACCCTGCTGGATCCCCGGTACAAAGACAATGTGCCCACCTTACTTCCTGCACTGGAGCGTGATAGGAAGATGCGCGAGTACAAGCGCACATTGGTAGACGCGCTACTGAGAGCATTCCCAAATGTCACAGGGGAACAAGTGGAAGCCCAAGGCGAAGGCAGAGGAGGAGCAAGAGGTCGCCAACGCAGCTGTGTCACGGCCAGCTCCTCTGAGGGCAGGGTTAGCATGGCAGAGATGTGGAAAAGTTTTGTCAACACGCCACAGCTAACTGCACCACCACCTGATACGGAACGTGTTAGCAGGAGGCAACATTTCACTAACATGGTGGAACAGTATGTGTGCACACCCCTCCACGTACTGACTGATGGTTCCACACCATTCAACTTCTGGGTCTCCAAATTGTCCACGTGGCCAGAGCTAGCCTTTTATGCCTTGGAGGTGCTGGCCTGCCCGGCGGCCAGCGTTTTGTCTGAACGTGTATTCAGCACGGCAGGGGGCGTCATTACAGACAAATGCAGCCGCCTGTCTACAGCCAATGTGGACAAGCTGACGTTCATAAAAATGAACCAGGCATGGATCCCACAGGACCTGTCCATTCCTTGTGCAGAGTAGACATTAACTACCTCCCCTTAACCATATATTATTGGACTCCAGGGCACTTCCTCATTCAATCCTATTTTTATTTTCATTTTACCATTTTATTGCGGGGCAACCCAAAGTTGAATGAACCTCTCCTCTGTCTGGGTGCCGGGGCCTAAAAATATCTGACAGTGGCCTGTTCCAGTGTTGGGTGACGTGAAGCATGATTCTCTGCTATGACATGAAGCCTGAATCTCTGCTATGGGACCTCTCTCCTCTGTCTGGGTGCCGGGGCCTAAATATCTGAGAATGGACTGTTCCAGTTTTGGCTGACGTGAAGCCTGATTCTCTGCTATGACATGAAGCCTGATTCTCTGCTGACATGAAGCCTGAATCTCTGCTATGGGACCTCTCTCCTCTGTCTGGGTGCCGGGGCCTAAATATCTGACAATGGCCTGTTCCAGTGGTGGGTGACGTGAAGCCTGATTCTCTGCTATGACATGAAGCCTGATTCTCTGCTATAACTTGAAGCCTGATTCTCTGCTATGACATGAAGCCTGATTCTCTGCAATGGGACCTCTCTCCTCTATCTGGGTGCCAGGGCCTAAATATCTGACAATGGCCTGTTCCAGTGTTGGGTAACATGAAGCATGATTCTCTGCTATGACATGAAACCTGAATATCTGCTATGGGACCTCTCTCCTCTGTCTGGGTGCAGGGGCCTAAAAATATCTGACAGTGGCCTGTTCTAGTGTTGGGTGACATGAAGCATGATTCTCTGCTATGACATGAAGCCTGTTTCTCTGCTATGGGACCTCTCTCCTCTGTCTGGGTGCCGGGGCCTAAATATCTGACAATGGCCTGTTCCAGTGGTGGGTGACGTAAAGCCTGATTCTCTGCTATGACATGAAGCCTGATTCTCTGCTATGATTTGAAGCCTGATTCTCTGCTATGACATGAAGCCTGATTCTCTGCTATGGGACCTTCTCTCCTCTGTCTGGGTGCTGTGGCCTAAATATCTGACAATGGCCTGTTCCAGTGGTGGGTGACGTGAAGCCTGATTCTCTGCTATGACATGAAGCCTGATTCTCTGCTATGACTTGAAGCCTGATTCTCTGCTATGACATGAAGCCTGATTCTCTGCTATGACATGAAGCCTGATTCTCTGCAATGGGACCTCTCTCCTCTGTCTGGGTGCCGGGGCCTAAAAATATCTGACAATGGCCTGTTCCAGTGGTGGGTGACGTGAAGCCTGATTCTCTGCTATGACATGAAGCCTGAATCTCTGCTATGGGACCTCTCTCCTATGTCTGGGTGCCGGGGCCTAAAAATATCTGACAATGGCCTGTTCCAGTGTTGGGTGACATGAAGCATGATTCTCTGCTATGACATGAAGCCTAATTCTCTGCTATGGGACCTCTCTCCTCTGTCTGGGTGCCGGGTCCTAAAAATATCTGACAGTGGCCTGTTCCAGTGTTGGGTGATATGAAGCCTGATTCTCTGCTATGACATGAAGCCTGATTCTCTGCTATGGGACCTCTCTCCTCTGTCTGGGTGCCGGGGCCTAAAAATATCTGACAATGGCCTGTTCCAGTGGTGGGTGACGTGAAGCCTGATTCTCTGCTATGGCATGAAGCCTGATTCTCTGCTATGACATGAAGCTTGATTCTCTGCTATGACATGAAGCCTGATTCTCTGCTATGACATGAAGCCTGATTCTCTGCAATGGGACCTCTCTCCTCTGTCTGGGTGCCGGGGTCTAAATATCTGACAGTGGCCTGTTCCAGTGGTGGTTGACGTGAAGCCTGATTCTCTGCTATGACATGAAGCTTGATTCTCTGCTATGGGACCTCTCTCCTCTGTCTGGGTGCCGGGGCCTAAAAATATCTGACAATGGCCTGTTCCAGTGGTGGGTGACGTGAAGCCTGATTCTCTGCTATGGCATGAAGCCTGATTCTCTGCTATGACATGAAGCTTGATTCTCTGCTATGACATGAAGCCTGATTCTCTGCTATGACATGAAGCCTGATTCTCTGCAATGGGACCTCTCTCCTCTGTCTGGGTGCCAGGGTCTAAATATCTGACAGTGGCCTGTTCCAGTGGTGGTTGACGTGAAGCCTGATTCTCTGCTATGACATGAAGTCTCTCCAATTGATATTGGTTAATTTTTATTTATTTTATTTTTATTTTAATTCATTTCCCTATCCACATTTGTTTGCAGGGGATTTAACTACATTTTGCTGCCTTTTGCAGCCCTCTAGCCCTTTCCTGGGCTGTTTTACAGCCTTTTTAGTGCCGAAAAGTTCGGGTCCCCATTGACTTCAATGGGGTTCGGGACGAAGTTCGGGTCGGGTTCGGATCCCGAACCCGAACATTTCCGGGAAGTTCGGCCGAACTTCTTGAACCCGAACATCCAGGTGTTCGCTCAACTCTAGTCAAAACCTTTTAGGGAAGGTGTGCCCAACCTCAGGATCCAATAAAATGTCCTAGTGTGGACTTAATGTGTCCATTCTCCACCCGTCTGTTGTTTGGACACACGTTCACACCACTGTACTCTGAGGCAAGTCAAATCTCCACCATGTTGGTCGCAAAACTACTGAGATATTTTTGATTCCTGTATTTATGGTATCATTCACATATTCAGATATCCTATTGTTGGAGTGACCAAATTGTGGACCTAACATATTGTTTTTTACATTGGTCTCACATCATAAAATATGCCAAATGGGTCATACTACAATTTAGAAAAGACTTAAAGAGGTTGTCTAGGTGTTTACTACTGATGACCTATCCTCAGGATCGGCGGGTCGGCATTGTGCACGTGCATTCCCTTCTCTCTTCCTGTTCACCGCTGTGGTCTATGGTCTTTGCCTGAGGATAGGTCATCAATATTAAAAGCCCAGACAACCCCTTTAATGGAATATCTTGCTCCCATAGTAAATGCACAGATATCCTGAGAGCGACGCGTTCTGCATCTAGTGCTCTCACATCGATCAGAGCCAACTGTGTATAACCAGGACCCCTCCATTTTTCATAGCTGATCACAGCATCTGACAGTAATAACACAGTGTAAGGCCTCATGCACACGACCGTTTTTTTTTTAAGGTCCGCAAAAACAGGATCCGTAGGTCCGTGATCCGTGACCGTTTTTTCGTCCGTGGGTCTTCCTTGTTTTTTGGAGGATCCACGGACATGAAAAATGAAATAAAAATCTAAGTCAAGTTTGCCATTGAAATGATAGGAAAAAACGGACACGGATCACGGACACGGATGACAATCTTGTGTGCATCCGTGATTTTTCACGGACCCATTGACTTGAATGGGTCCGTGAACCGTTGGCCGTGAAAAAAATAGGACAGGTCATATTTTTTCACGGCCAGGAAACACGGATCACGGATGCGGCTGCCAAACGGTGCATTTTCCGATTTTTCCACGGACCCATTGAAAGTCAATGGGTCCGTGAAAAAAAACTGAAAACGGCACAACGGCCACGGATGCACACAACGGTCGTGTGCATGAGGCCTAAAATAAATTTAAAAAATCATACTTAGTTCATTTATTGATCGCGAAGAGTCGGCTGCTGCCATCTTAATTGAAAATTTTGCACGGCCCGTGATGGCGTCATCATGTTGTCCGGCGTGGTGACGCCATACGTCACCGCGCACGGGATTTTGTGCGAGCTTTTCAATCAAGATGGTGATGGCCGGCTCGTCGCAATCAAATGGATGAAGTAAGTATGATTTATTTTATTTTTTTACCGCCATTCAGGGAAAATGTATTCACTACCATGAAGCACGAGGAAATTCGGCTTCTGGGCAAAACAAATTCTCCCTGAAATTCGGATCAAAGACCACTTCATGGACTTTGATTCACTCAACACTAGAGCTAGTCATATATATGGCATTTTTGTTATAATATGTATGTAGGAGCACAACTGAACAGGACAAGACAGGAGCATAGGGGGTTAACTCTGGGGACAGCGTAAACCAGGAAATGCGATGACTAAGGATATCAGGTATCTATCCAAAACGCGTTGGCTGTAAATCATGCACTTACCTGGATGTTACTGCTATTTATATGATCAAATAAAGATTGAGGATTTTAGGACGTGCTGCTGGAATCCTTTCCATGTGGTATATTACACAGACAGCCCATTGTTTTCCAAGGGAACAGTGTATTGCTTCATTGCCGCAGGGGAATTACACACGAGTTGATTGTGCTGCTTTATACGTAACCATGAACTGCATCCAATCAGTTAGTTTCCCACTTAAAGGAACAGTAAACCTAAAAAGGAATGGTAAAAGTAAACAAGACATATAGTTACCCCCACTATATCAGTCTGCCGCATTTTCTGCATTAGGGCTCATGCACACGAACGTATTTTTTTTCCATTTCCGTTCCATCTTTTTACAGGTCCGTATGCGGAATCATTCACTTCAACGGGGTTTGATAACAAACGGAAATGACTCTGTGTCCGTATCTCCACTCCACACAAAAAAATAGAACATGTCTTATTCTTGTCCATTTTGCGGACAAGGACAGACATTGTTACAATGGATCCACACAAAAAAACAATGCAACACGGACATCACATGCATGTCATGCGTTTTTTTGTTTTTTTACGCTCCCAAATACATAAATGAGCCCTTTTCCTGACACATACAGTCTTGTAGGAATCCTGCAGATAACGCAGGCGATGATATCTGTAATCGCTGACTGGTGTGGGGTAGGGCCTAACAATATGCTCCTGCTCCTGGCAGATGACTTACACCCAGACATAGGACAGTGAGGAGGAGGAGGGGGACAGAGATTTTGTAAATGACCCTCTGTGTTATAAAGGGGTTGTCTCACATCAGCAAATAGCATTTATGATGTAGAGGATGTTAATACAAGGCACTTCCTAATGTATTGTGATTGTTCATATTGCTTTCTTTACTTGCTGGATTCATTTTTTCCATCACATTATACACTGCACGTTTCCATGGTTACGACCACCCTACAATCCATCAGTGGTGGTCGAGCTTGCATATTATAGGAAAAAGCATTAGCCTATGTGCACTCAGTCTGGGCCACCAAATAGGCTGGACCTTTTTCCTATAGTGTACAGGCACGACCACCACTGATGGATTGCAAGGTGGTCGTAGCCCCTAGAAAACTAGCAGTGTATAATGTTATGTTAAAATCAATCCAGCCAGCAAAGGAAGCAATATGGACAATCACAATACATTAGTACGTGCCTTGTATTAACTTCCTCTACATAATAAATACTATTTGCCAAAGAGAGACAACCCCTTTAATTTTACTACATTTTCCATGCCCCATGGATAATCCAGAATACCTTACAATCCGGCACATATCAGATGACAGTGACGCCGGATTAAAGGAATTGTCGTGCTTTTTTCCCCTCAATATCGTACGGGACATGTAAATATTGTGAACGTACGAATATTATTATAATATGATGAAACTACGATCGTTGCGCTGTCATCTGGGAGAAGCTGAATCATTTGCCAATGAAGCAGTGAAACTTGGCCGGCTCTGCTAGCTTATTAAAAACAACCTGTTCTATTTCTGGACAAGACATTTTATTAAAAGATCCGACGTGGTAAAATCTACAATGACAAACAGCCTCGGTTTTTCTAGAGCTCGTTTTATGCTCAGACTTCATTAATAAAAACTACAGGAACAAATCAGATTTATCAGATCTCGCTGGATACAACGGTTCATTCAGTGAGAGATTGCGTGTAGCGTACTCCTACTGATTATTCAGCATTGTGTGAGCTACAGCAAAGCTTAAAGGGAACCCGTCATCAACTTTAGGCTGCCCATACTAACCGCAGCATAAAGTAGAGACAGGTGAGTTGATTTCAGCGGTCTGTCATTAAGGCCCCATGCACACGGCCGTGTTTCACGGCCGTGTGCGGGCCGTGGAACTGCGGCCTGGTTCCCTCCTGAGAGCAGGAGCGCACGGCGTCACTGGTTGCTATGACGCCGTGCGCTCCCTGCTGCCGCCGCAATACAGTAATGCACTGGTATGATCTATACCAGTGTATTACTGTACTGTGCCGGCAGCAGGGAGCGCACGGCGTCATAGCAACCAGTGACGCCGTGCGCTCCTGCTCTCAGGAGGGATCCAGGCCGCGGTTCCACGGCCCGCACACGGCCGTGAAACACGGCCGTGTGCATGGGGCCTTATAAGGCTACTTTCACATATGCGGCAGTGTGATCCGGCGGGCAGTTCGGTCGTCGGAACTGGCAGCCGGATCCGCCGATCTGCCGCTGACTGAAAGCATTTGTGAGACGGATCCGGATGCGGATCCATCTCACAAATGCATTGCAAGGACGGATCCGTCTCTCCGCTTGTCATGCGGACAGACGGATCCGTCTTGTACATTTTTTCACATTTTTGCCGATCTGCGCATGCGCATGCCGGAACGACGGATCCGGCATTCCGGTATTCTGAATGCCGGATCCGGCGCTAATACATTCCTATGGGAAAAAATGCCGGATCCGGCGTTCAGGCATGTATTCAGTTTTTTTGGCCGGAGAGAAAACCGTAGCATGCTGCGGTTTTCTCTTTTGCCTGATCAGTCAAAACGACTGAACTGAAGACATCCTGATGCAAACTGAACGGATTACTCTCCATTCAGAATGCATGGGGATAAAACTGATCAGTTTTTTTCCGGTATAGAGCCCCTGTGACGGAACTCTATGCCGGAAAAGAAAAACGCAAGTGTGAAAGTACCCTAAGTTAAAAGTAAGTTGTTGCCGAGAACCGACATCACAATCATTGCAGACTGGGCCTGGAAAAGAGTCCCGGCCACCTGAGAAGAGTCCTGGTTATTCATGATCTCCTGCTCTCCTGCCCACCTGCAGATGGCTGACAGTCTAATACCTAGTTTTCTCGCTTTCTCTTTAGGAGAGAACTGCCAATCATCAGCAGATGGGTGAGAGAGCAGGAGATTAGGAATAACCAGGACTCTTCTCCAGTAGATTTGACTCTTTTCAAGGCCCGGGCTGCAATGATTATGATGCTGGTTCTCAGCAACTGCTTACTTTTAGCTCATGAGTGACACACCGCTGACATCAGCATTTCTGTCACTATTTTTTGCTGCCCTCAGTGAGGTCACCATAAAGCTGATGACAGGTTCCCTTTAAAGGGGTATTCCCATCTATCGCTAGGATATGCCTCCACTGTCTGATAGGTCCCACCTCTGTGACCCGCACCTATATCGAGAACCACCAAGCGCTCTCCGCATAGAATTGAATGGGAGCGCGCGGTGCACAGCGGCCTCATAGAAATGAATCGAGGGCGGCTGCACATGCGCAGTGCACCCTACACAACTTTTGGGGCTTCGTTCTCTGTGTAGGTACGGGTCCTAGAGGTGGGACCAGCACCTATCAGACAATGGGGGGCATATCCTAGCAATATGTCTTTAAAGGGGTTGTGCACGTTTTGGGTGGTTTTTGGCAACCCTCTTGCCCCTCTTGGGCAGACCAGTGAAGTGAAGCATACTTACCGTACCTCCAGCCACCGCTGCTTCTCTCGAGTCTCTGGATACAAACTTCCGGTTAGACACGACTGCTGCCACTCGCTGTGACCTGCTCCTCTTGCGTCATGTCAAATGGTCACGTGAAGCCAATGGAGCGGGTCACTGTTGCAGCTAGGGATTGGCTGCAGTGGTGCCAAACTGGAAGTTCACATTCAGGGACCAGAGCGGAGGCCAGAGAGGGAAGGAGATGGGAGACGGCGTTGGGAAGGGGGTAAGGGTACTTTCACAGTTGCAGTAGAGGATTCCGGCAGGCAGTTCCGTCGACAACACCCTAAACGTGCACAAACCCTGTTAAGTTCACACTGCAGATTTGTTGCAACAAACTTTCCCATTCAGTTGGAGAAATAACCGCATGCACTCACTGTAGCTTTCAGTTCCAGAAAGTTTCGCAACCACTCTGCTACGTGTGAACTTACCTTACATCCACAAGAACCAAAATGAAGGCCTCATTCAGAAAGCAGTTTTGCGGCTGCACATCTAGGATGCTGTAGGTTTGGGTTGCTAGAATGCGTCTACATTACAGAAGTGAAAATATGGCCTAAAAAGAGGGAAGAATTTATATTGAAAATTAAATGTGTTCGGAGTAAATCTAGTCCATAGGAATCAACATCAAGGCGCTGGCCCCACTGCTTAAGAGACTCCGCCATGATTGACAGGACCAAACATCTCGCCGTCCGGGTTTACCCAGATGTGAGCAGCGCATGCACAGCCGGCATCTGCGCTGCTCAGGTAACAGCAGCAGATCCTCTGCACGTGCACCGCTACTCGGAGCAATGGCGCAGATGCGAGAATCAAGAGGGAGGGGCAGTCTCTAGGGCTGCGGGAGGAGCCCCTCGCTACTCAAGGAGGCTGATTTTTAAAGAATATCATTTGTACAAATCGATTTGGGGTTTTGATACAGTCCAATAACAGTTATGTCTCCTCCTGCATTGCGGAGCATGCATGTACCAGCTTCCGGCCTCTTCGAGGGTTATCTCTTGGCCTCTTAAAGAGGCTTTGGTAATTACGTGGATTCTCCATGTAATCATTTTGGAACATCTTTTCATATAACTCTATTTTGTGTCATTCCTCTTATTATTCCAGCTAGTGAATAAATTGCCTGCATTCTGCTATAAAGGTCCACCTGGATGTTACCAGTAGGGGGGTGTCCCTGCGCAGTCTGACACTATCTCATTACAAGGGATTCACGGTTCAGACAAACACCCGTCTGTGGGGATAATATTACCAAGGTGGTATGGGAAAAGTCAGTAGTCACAGACTGCCACCCTTAAAACGTAGCCTTTATTCTATACCATTAAAACCCCAAATAATGATAAATAAAAAAGCCACCTATGAGGTAATGTGCAAAGTATATGTCAACCCGCACTTATACACTGCTCCCCCTGTATGGCAAAAACTGTCCCTTAGAATACCGGTGTATGGATGAGGCGCTGTATGTTTGCTGCGTTTTCTCTTGTATCTATCATCTTATTTTTTGCTACACATAGTGTAGTGACGGTAATGTTGGTCAGCATATATTAGGTATACCCCATACTCAGGGCCATCCTAGGGCACTTAGGAGGTTCCTGATACGGGATCGCCCCTATCGGGGGTGGCTATTCCGTTTATAGGTAGGGTATGATAGATATAGGGCCAGCGATAGGGTTAGGGCCCATAGCATAACATATCTGGCCCACACCTGCCTATTCATGTCCCAGAAGGTCGAGTATCTACTCACTTAATTTACAATTTTCGTTCATCTTTTTTATTTATTATTATTTGGGATATTTGGGGTTTTAATGGTATAGAATAAAGGCTATGTTTTAAGGGTGGCAGTCTGTGACTACTTGTTTTTCCCATACCACCTTTGTAATATTATACCCACAGACGGGTGTCTGAACTGTGAATCCCTTTTGATAAGCTCTCTTCAGGCCTACTGAGCCAATTATTATTGCTTAACTGACATGGCTGTTTTTTAAGCACGCAACTTGATAAGAATAAGTGGTTACTAGAAGCTAATGAAATCTTTTCTGAAAATCTTTCCTAATGTACCTACCCCGTCGTTAAAAACAACATTTAGAGACCTATATAACATTCATAAGGAATATTTGAAGTCGTGGTGGGAAATTTAGTCTTTGAATAATTACATTAAAAACTCTATTGTTCCGACAGGCCTACGCATTTACATTCGCCCAGCCAAACGTATTTGTACCCCTGAACTTCTCAGTAAATGGGAATTGGAAGCTACAGCAAACTCCCTCCGTCTAATGAAACTTCTGTTAGAGCAAGAAAATAACAATATTACAGTAATTGAAAGACATCATTAATTGAACAGAAACACAGGCAATATATTAAGGACCTAACGGAGTTTCGTACCAAAACAGCGTACGAAACTTTACCATTGAGTCAGAAGAGGTCTGCCACAGACACTTCCCTCTCTGAAGCTGAAAGTTCAGATCTTGAACTAAGCCAACAGCAACAACGTTATAATCGTTGGCTCAATTGGAGAGGGAGAGGTCGGAATAGGGGCAGATACAGAAACTCTGATTTTAGAGGTAGCTCAAGGGCTAATCAACCCACACTACCTCATCAATCTAAACAATGGATCCCTCAGAACACTCAGTTTGTGGATCCGGTGAGAAATATAGAAAGGGAACAAGAACAATCGGAGGGAGTGGAGGAATCATCTGCCTCCTTTTGTGCATCAGCACAATCCTCCTCGTCTACCAACCCCATTACTTTTTTAGGTCAAATGCCAACAAACACGTATGCACTAAGGGACGGACTTCATCCCCCAAAAAACCTTGGAACAAACTGAGGATAAACTCACTATATTAAATCTGTCAGGGGTTACTTTATCGAAAACTGAGGTGGCTATCTATCTTAAACAAAAAAATCACAGAAAAAACTAAGATAAAAACATCCTGCACGATATGATACAAATTTGCGGATGTCCCTGGCCATATTATTGAAGAAAACCACAGAAACAAGATAATAATGCACTTATTAAAGCAGATGCAAGCACTATATATGGACTAAGTCCTCACCCTGATATGATAATGTCTGAGACACTTAGTCGATATATTTTGATCAAAACACATCTAAGCCCGCCACCAAGCGTCAAGGTGGTCTCAGGTCAGGCGGGTCCTACGCTAAACCTACCTAAGCCGTTGGGCTTCTATGTTCAGGAGCGCAGACCCCGCACATATGGTGTGCTGCTCCTAGTAACCTCCATGTGCATCAAGCAACCAATGGGAGGAGGAGCAAGCACAACCATATGTACCACCTAATTAAAGCGCTCATTGGATAGAGAAGGGGGGCAAAAGTGCAGAGGAATGCTACTCCCAAGATACTAGGTGCGCATTCACACTTGAAGGTGCCACTCCCTCAAGCAAACGCTACATAAACAAAAAAATCACAGAAAAAACTAAGATAAAAACATCCTGCACGATATGATACAAATTTGCGGATGTCCCTGGCCATATTATTGAAGAAAACCACAGAAACAAGATAATAATGCACTTATTAAAGCAGATGCAAGCACTATATATGGACTAAGTCCTCACCCTGATATGATAATGTCTGCGGGGTCTGCGCTCCTGAACATAGAAGCCCAACGGCTTAGGTAGGTTTAGCGTAGGACCCGCCTGACCTGAGACCACCTTGACGCTTGGTGGCGGGCTTAGATGTGTTTTGATCAAAATATATCGACTAAGTGTCTCAGACATTATCATATCAGGGTGAGGACTTAGTCCATATATAGTGCTTGCATCTGCTTTAATAAGTGCATTATTATCTTGTTTCTGTGGCTATCTATCTTACCTTCCCACGACCCGCTTTAACCTTTTCGACTGGGTCGAGAACCTTCACCTCTTTACTAGAAAACTGAGATGGCGAAAAACTTTTGCGTCTATATATCAAAAAAGGTGTTCTGAGCTAGGATTAGAAACAGAGGATTTATAGGGGTTGGACACATTGGTTGAATTATTAAATGAGGGGGAACAAACTAAGGGACATGGTCCCTTCACAGCACTCAGGAATAAAAGCACTAAAATGCCTCCAGGCCAATATAGACCTATTCCTGAGATCAGTTATTAGGGATTTAGAACATATGTACCCTACTAAAACAAAAAAGAACTACTCTCAAACAGAGATGGAAGCTTTGAAACAACTAAGTAACAGTAAGAACATAGTGATAAAGCCCTCAGACAAGGGGGGCAACATCACGATTCTTACACTCCATCAATATAAGGAAATGTGTCTTTCTCTTCTAATGGATAACCACAACTATGAGCGACTCAAGGCGGACCCTACTAACATGTACTCAGTGCAGCCCTTACATGGTTGTGTGTTTAATTAATATTTTACGTAGTGCCTTATCTATATACAGGTAACATTTGCCATACATGGGGGGTTGCTATGATCGTGCACATTACCTTACCGGGACCGGGACATATATCTACTGCTCTTCATCCTTAAAGTGGTATACCGGGGTATCTGGCTTCTACATAAAAGCATCTCGGCTTTTACCCCAGGGACACGCAAGTAGACAAATGGTTTTTATTCAGCAGTTCTTCTCTATGTAGGGAAACTGCATAATACAAATGAGCTGATGCTGAATATTCGCTGTTGGTGTTTAATTTGGAAACTCTATGTGGATCAAGTTATTATACCTTCAGATCTATGTCTTGATCTGATCCTGGCAAGGTATTCGGTTTAAAGTGTCCCCTGATGAGGCCAATTATAGCACGGGTGAAACGCGTTGGAAGGAAACGCTGTGAACCAACACGGCCCTTTCTTTTCCTTGTTCTCTACTCTATTCTGAACATCAGGATCGATGCATAGAAGTGGTTCATTTACCTGGATACGTATTTACTTTATTATTGGGATATAACCTTTGTTTTATTTTTTTGTTTTTCTCTTGTATCTATCATCTTTATTATTTTTTGCTACTCATAGTGTAGTGACGGTAATGTTGGTCAGCATATATTAGGTATACCCCATACTCAGGGCCATCCTAGGGCACTTAGGAGGTTCCTGATACGGGATCGCCCCTATCGGGGGTGGCTATTCCGTTTATAGGTAGGGTATGATAGATATAGGGCCAGCGATAGGGTTAGGGCCCATAGCATAACATATCTGGCCCACACCTACCTATTCATGTCCCAGAAGGTCGAGTATCTCCCCAATTATTACATGGGGAATGTAGGTAGCTACTAAAACGAACATGTCTGAAGTGGTGACCGGTCTTCTTTATCAGGGTTGAATGACTGAAATGTTAATAACCCATGGTAAGCACCAGCCTAGGGTGGCCTCTGTTACGGAAGTTGTCGAGCAGCCGGCGCTCTGCTGTTTTTATAACTCCCAAAGCTTTGAATGGGAACTTGTGATTTACGGATATGGTGAATCTTGCGGTTACGCTGCTTGTGTCGCTCCCATTCGCTGCTATAGGAGGTATGGAAGCAGCGGAGCAGTGGCTGCTCGACCATTCTTGTAAGGCCTATTGCACACAGCCGTTTTTTTTTCCCGTTTACTGGCCGTTTTTTGCGTTCCGTATACGGTCCGTATACGGAACCATTCATTTCAATGGTTCCGCAAAAAAAAACCGGAATGTACTCCGTATGCATTCCGTTTCCGTATTTCCGTTTTTCCGTTCCGTTTTAACATAGAACATGTCCTATTATTGCCCGCAAATCACAGTCCGTGGCTCCATTCAAGTCAATGGATCCGCAAAAAAAACGGAACACATACGGAAATGCATCCGTATGTCTTCCGTTTCCGTTCCGTTTTTTCCTGAACCATCTATTGAAAATGTTATGCCCAGCCCAATTTTATCTATGTAATTACTGTATACTGTATATGCCATACGGAAAAACGGAACGGAAAAACGGAACAGAAACGGAAACACAACGGAAACAAAAAACGGAACAACGGATCCATGAAAAACTGACCGCAAAACACTGAAAAAGCCATACGGCCGTGTGCAATAGGCCTAAGGCTGGGTTCACATCTACGTTTCATTTTCCGTTCTTCTGATCCGTCAAAAGAACAGGGAAGAAGAAGAAAAAAAAACGGATCCTGTAAAAAGAAATAATGGATCCAGAGCATCCATAATGCACCTGTTTTGGTCATTTCTGTCTGAGATCCATTTTTTCCAGATCCCAGATGGACATGGCTAAAACGGGTGCATAACGGATGCTTAAAATACAAGATCAGTTTTTTCTTTTTCTGACAGATCAGAACAGAAAATGAAACGGTGATGAGAACCCGGCCGTATTCTGCTTCCTGGGCTTGGTGCCTTGAAAGGCTGAGAAGAGACAACCCAACTCCATTCCAGGTCCCTACCCATGATAAACACGTCACGTGTCCTGTATTGAACTGGTCACAGACAGTCGATGAGCAAGTGGTGCTCGTTATGTCAGCATTCACTACGGTTATATAAAACCCGCATGGTTACTCGCCTCTCAATCTAGTAAAAATGTGCCGTGCATGGCCTTATGCGTGTGACAGGTGATCAAACAGCTCCGAGGGCATGACATATGGCGTGATTAATGCATTCCTGCCGAGGTTGTATCATTCCTACCAGGCTCTGATCATCTGAACCTAACCAAGTCATACGTGATCCTGCAGGGTGGAGCCTGGTAACCGGCCATGAAGGGATTACAAAACAATACTTAGCATGTTTAGAGCAATGGGAAATCACAAAGGAGTTGAACGTAAGTGTAGCCGCTCGTCATACCCAAAACAGAACGGGGTCATGAAAAGAACATGATGCCGGGCAAGCTTCAGACAGCTGTAACATAGGCGCATGCAGTTCTATGGACTTGGGTTTTGAGGCCATTATATAGGAATTGTCTACGTCTTCTGTTTGGGCATATGGGAGTCATAGAGGGGGGGGGGTCCTCCCTCCGTAAACCAGAAGAGCAGGGTTGTGGCATTTTTTTAATGCTACATTTTGGTGCGAATTTTCCGCATATAAATCCGCACAGTGTACAGCAGCCCTAAGGCCGCATTCGCATCCGTCACACGTTCCACAGCAGAAACCACCACAGTTTCTCATCGTAGAATGCCATGGACCGGCTGGCAGTTTATTGGCATTGAATGGAACTAAACCGCTAACACCTGCCACAGCGTCCAGCGGTATCAGTCTGGACACCGTGCCAAGAAAAGCCAAGGTTACGGCTTTAGCTGACTTTTTGGCGTGGAATCCAGATTCCATACCAAAATTCCAATGTCAAAGACTCTGTGTGAATGGGGGCCTAAGGCCTGGGCTACACTGCGACTTTTTGTAGCGCGACTGATTTAACTATTGAATGACAGCTGCAGTCCACATAAATGCATTTAGATGAAAGCAATCTTGTGGACTAGAGCGGTCATCCAATAGTTAAAATCAATCAATCGCACTACAAAAAGTCACAGTAAGGCTATGTGCACATGACCGCGCCGTGTTTTGCGTTCCACAAATTGCAGATCCGCAAATCACAGATGCCGCCCGTGTGTGCGTTCCTCAATTTGCAGAACGGAAAGGGTTGCCCATTATAGAAATGCCTATTCTTGTCCGCAAAACGGACAAGAATAGGACATGTTCTATTTTTTTTTTACGGAGCTGCGGAACGGATGCAACAGAGTGCTATGCGCATCTTTTGCGGCCCCATTAACGTGAATTGGTTCGTATCCGAGCCTCAAAAAAAGGGGCTTAGATGCGGACCCAAACAACGGTCGTGTGAATGAGGCCTATAGCCGAGGCCTAAGGGTAGGTGAAGTTATTACCAGCATAAAAAAATTAATTTGAAAGCCACAATCAGTTTTACTGCGATATGCAATGATTTAGCAAATTTGCATTAAACAGAAAAAAACTAAACAAAACGTGTGACCGATTACTGCATCCCAAAACCACAAACTGAAGCAAAACCATATGTGCCTCTGAAATACGTTTTATTGATGCAGCGTAGAACTGACAGGTCTGACAGCGACATTTTGTAACCTAGCAACCCCAACCTCAGTAGGGATAATGGATCTAAACTAGGACAAATCAAAAATGGATGCTTCCCCCACAGCAACCAATCAGGTTACTGCTTTCATTTTCCAAATGGCCTCTGAAAAATTAGAGCTGGAATCTCATTGGTTGCTAGGGGACCACTTCAGTAATTCTTATAACACCTCCCCCCTCCCCTAACTATTTTGGTTCTGTCCACTATATATATATATATATATATATATATATGTGTGTGTGTGTGTGTGTCGCTCTCTGAGACTTGTGGTTCTTCTCAGAGAAGAGACCTAGGGGAAGTCATGAGAGTGAGCGGGCCGGCAGTATAGACTCCGCATATATTTCCCATAGTGTCCTCTCCTCCACTCTTTAACCCTCCCGCTGCCGCGCAGGTCAGGAGCTTCCGCCCGCTTCTCCTGTGTGGTGACTCAGTGCCGCGCCCGGCGACAGGAGGGTTAAATGACGTCACCGAATCATGTCGACGAGCAATGTGCGCCATTTTGAAACCTCATCCCGGAGAAGCCGAGAGCGGCTCTTGAGCACCGCGTCCCCTTCCGAGTCCAGTCCTGCCCGCCTCCTCCTCCCCTAGTCACCGGCACCGGAACAGCCGCCGCAGCCCCGGAGCGGCCCTGCCCGGCACACACACGTACTCAGGAGGGGGAGAGTGTGAAGGGCGAACCCTCCCCGTCCTCCTTCTCCTCCTCCTTCTCAGCGACGCCCGGATTGGGAGGCCTGCTCTTAGAGGGAAGCCATGGCAGGTAAATAAGATAGAGGGGAGGGAGGAGGCAGGGAGGCCGCGGGCCTGGGGGGTGGTCGTGGCGGGGAGCGGGCACGCCGCGGCCTAGTGGCCTGCTCACCGGCTCTTGTCTCTTGTGTTGCAGGAGTGGGCGGAGGGAACGATTTCCAGTGGTGTTTCTCTCAAGTCAAAGGTGCCATAGACGAGGATGTGGCGGAAGGTGGGTATGGGGCCCCCATGGGAGCCACCTGCGCTATTGGGGGTGCAGCTGGCATGGGTGACCTCTGACTGGTGCCCATGCCCCCAGATCTACACGGGGTCTGGGCTATGAGGCCATTCATTTATAGAGGAAACGCTCTGAATCTGGAGGTATGTTCACACTGAGCACTTTTCTTTTGAGGCAGGTTTTCCTGTGGATTTTTTCAGCCAAAGCCAGGATTTGGAAGGAATCCTGCTGGATCCATCTCTGGCTTTGGCCTCAAAAACCTCTGTGTGAACTGATCCTAAGGACTGTGAAAGGACCATGGCCAACAGCAGCGGAGGGATCTAGTACAGCCAGAAGAGCCGTGACCTGATCTCTCAAACGGGGGACATCTCCCGATCACTGGATCCATTGTTGTATCCCTAGTGACTATGACAGGGATGCTCAACCTGCAGCCCTCCAGCTGTTGTAAAACTACAACTCCCACCATGCCCTGCTGTAGGCTGTCCGGGCATGCTGGAGGGCCGCTGGTGGAGCATCCCTGGACTATGGGATCTGGCTGCTTTCCAGCATGAGGAATGGCCAGTGTCCGGCCACAAAACGGACAAGAATAGGACCTGTTCTGTAAAATTTTTTGTGGACCCATAGAAATGAATGGATCTGCGTGTGATCTACAAAAGCAATGCAGATCAGACATGGATCCAGGTAAGGGTACTTTCACACTTGCGGCAGGAAGGATCCGACAGGCTGTTCACCCTGTCGGATCCGCCCTTCCGCTATTTCGCCCCCATTGACTATAATGGGGGCGGAGCTCCGGCGCAGTTCGCGGTGAGAGGCCGCCGGACTTAAAGTCGGACATGCAGTACTTTTAGTCCGGCGGCCTTCCGCCGCGCTGCGCCGGAGCTCCGCCCCCGTCCCAATTATAGTCGATGGGGACGGAGCGGCGGCACGGCTAAATTGCGGAAGGACGGATCCGACAGGGTGAACAGCCTGTCAGATCCGTCCTGCCGCAAGTGTGAAAGTAGCCTTAGTAGTGTGCACGGGGCTGTAGTTTATTGCTGGGTCGCAATCCGTTGTTGCAATGTTTCAGCTGAAGTCTTATAATGGATACAGTGAAGCCAGTGGGTGATGGTGTGACAGGTGGGTGCTCCGAGCCCCCCTCAGCATGAGCGACTCTCCTCTGGTCAGTAGAAGGATCTTCAGAGTCCTGGACCTGTGTTCGTATTCCTTAGGCTACTTTTACACTCGCGTTTGGTGCGGATCCGTCATGGACGCATCCGTTCAGATAATACATCCGTTCAGGACGGATCCGTTTGTATTATCTTTAACATAGCCAATGCTTGAACAGCATTGAAAGTCAATGGAGGACGGATCCGTTTTCTATTGTGTCATAGAAAACGGATCTGTCCCCATTGACTTACATTGTGTGCCAGGACCATTTGGGTCAGTTTCGTCAGACGGACACCAAAACGCTGCAAGCAGCCTCCAGAGCGGAATGGAGACGGAACGGAGGCAAACTGATGCTTTCTCAACGGATCCTTTTCCATTCAAAATGCATTAGGGCAAAACTGATCCGTTTTGGACCGCTTGTGAGAGCCCGGACGGATCTCTCAAACAGAAAGCCAAAACGCCAGTGTAAAAGTAGCCTGAGGGTCCATTCACACATCCATATGTGTTTCGCGAATCCATGGATCCGCAAAACACGGACACCAGCAATGTGCGTTCCACATTTTGCGGTCCGTACATCGCCGGCACTATAATAGAAAATGTCTAATCTTGTCTGCAATTGCGGGCAGGAATAGGACATGTTCTATTTTTTTTATTTTTTTTCGGGAACGGAAGTGCGGGTCGCATTTCCGGATCCGGACAGCACATTGTGTGGCCCCATAGAAATAAATGGGTCCGCAATTCCGTTCCGCAAAATGCGGAACGGAATTGCGGACGTGTGAATGGAGCCTTAGGTTGTATTCACACAGGGGGAAAGTACTGTACTCTGCGGCCACAGGGAGTCTGGGATCCTGTCTCATCATGAAAGCGCTAGGGCTCATGCGCACCACCGTATTTTGCGGTCAGCAAAAAACTGATCCGCTAAAAATACGGATGGCGTCCGTGTGCATTCCGCATTTTGCAGAACGGAACAGCCGGCCCCTAATGAATCAGTCCTATCCTTGTCTGTAATGGGGACAATAACAGGACATGTTCTTTTTTTTTTGTCAGAACGGAAATACGGAAACGGAATGCACACGGAGTAACTTTTTGTATTTTGCTGACCCATTGAAATTAATGGTTCCACATACGGTCCGTAAAAAAAAAAAAACAGACACAGAAAAAAAACAGACTTTTAATCAGGTCAACCACAGTGTACGCAAGCAGTTGGATAGGGAGGTCGCTGGTGACTCCCCTTAATTTTGTAGCATACCCCGCCGTTATCTGAGGGCTCATGTACACGAACGTGTTTTCAGCACAACATGGAGCCATAAGAATAGACGCCCCAGAATTATTACATGGAGAGTTCAGCTAGTGACTACAACAGACATGGAGAGGTGACGGGGGCTCTCTAACCACTGTATGCAGAGAAGCATCGCTCTCGATAGGGGGCAGCTTTCCTGGGTGGTGTTTCTGCCCGCTCCAAGGCTGACCACCGCTGAGCTTGTTTGCAGGGATGCAGCCGGCTGGCATTGAGCTTACAAGGGAAGCTGCTGCCCGGCAAACGCTGAAGAACGTATTCAGAGCATATCCCGGTCTTCTGGGAGAATTGTATCCAGCGGTGTATCTTCTCTTGTTGCGTGCTGTAATGTAAATTACGTAGGGGTACAGGGTTACAGAGATTTATCAAGACTGGCGCAAAGCAAAATTGGCTTAGTTGCCCATAGCAACCAATTAGACTAATCCTTTTATTTTAATGGAGCTTTGAAAAATGCAAGGTGAAATCTGATTGGTTGCTGTGGACAACTAGGCCAGTTCTGATAACTCTTCCCCCTTATCCTATATGTCATGCGTCTACCAGGTGGGGAAACACTATGAAAGTGTAAGGGCATGACCACCTGCGTCAACCGATGGCAGTGTGGGTTTGCAATAAACTTTGTGGCCGTTGGTTGCTTTGGGTGGACGTGGCTTGGCTTAATCAGTGCTCCAGACCAAAAGAAAAATACCTAGTAGCCATTGGCTCCTGAACTGAAAAATTTAGGAGCCAAATTAATTTTTTTTGTCGACAAATCGAAACCGAATCAAAATTTTTGTATCGTGACAACGCTACACTGATCAGATCGGCGTAGGGTTGTTTTGATACCCAAATTTTCATTCGCTTTCGACACCATAAAAAGGTATTGCGATACTCAATACTGCGAGAGAAAAAAGCCACGTGCATTCCGCATTTTATGAAACGTTCGGCCCATAATAGTCCTATCCTATTTTTTGGGGTGACAAAAAAAATTGAGAATTGCATGGTTTTTATTTATTTCTGTTACGGCGCTCACCGCGTAGGAGATATTTTTAAATAATTTTATTAGTTTGGACTTTTCAGACATAGCGCTATGTAATATGTTTTTATTTTATTTATTTTTTATATGTAAAATTGGGAAAGGGGGGCATACACACACACTTATACTTACTATTAGCCCCCTTAGGGGGGGGGGCAGCACTGCGCCACCAATGTTTATTTTACTGGGGTGTTGGGGGGGCCGCACTGCGCCACCAATGAAGATAACTGACCGTTTAATACAATACAGGAGGCGGGTACCAGAATCAAATAGCCAGCACCCGACCTCTATGACAGGGAGCTGCGATCCGCTGCAGTTAACCCCTCAGGTGCCCCTGTATTTGTATTAACAGGTCAGTTATCTTCATTGGTGGCACAGTGGCCACAGCCCCTCCTGTCCCTCTTATTGGTGGTGGCAGTAGCACAGGGGGAGGGAGAGACTCCTTCTCCACTGCGCTGCTAAGAAGATCGGTGGCGGGGCAGAGAACTATCATCTCCGGTGCCCCGCCGCTGTATTCAACTGCAGAGCTGCGGCGGCAGGTCTTGTCGCCATTTGTAAATTCTAAGTCTCATGCATCCCTGTTCATTCAGCCGGCACACTGTGGGGCCGTTCCCTAAGGACTCATGCTTTGCGGTCTGAAAATTGTGGATCCGCAAAATATAGATACCTAACGTGTGCATTCCGCATTTTGAGGAATGGAACATCTGGGCCTTAATCGCACAGTCCTATCCTTGTCCATAATAGGGCATGTTCTATTTTGTTTGCGGAAAAGCCATGCAAATGTATGGACATTGGATTCACATGGAGTAATTTCTGTTTTTTATGTGGACTTAATGAAGTGAATGGATCTGCATATGGGACGCAAAAAAAAACACGAAGCAGGAAGTTTGTTTTTGCACGAGCCCTATCTCCACTGATGTCCTACTGCCCAATCTGATACCAGGCTTGGATAGTGAGGCAGTTGCATGCTAAACTGTACAGTAAAGGTACCCATGCCATGCCCAGCGAGTATTGTGAATGGGTACTAGTCTAATAGTATGACCCATGCGCAAAACTCTCCAACTTTGTACAGTTGTCCATTGTGGCTCTCTGTCCTCCATGTTGGATCAGATGAGAGTATCGGAGGAGAAGCACGAATACAGTATTTGGTTCATTCCTAGACAGACCATTGTGATTGATATCTGACACCGATGACTGCGCCATTGATGGGTCAATCATTTGATAGATATGAACACGTCTAGCCATGATTATTGGGTTTGAGGGGACGCGCATCGTTTGACTTTTGCCATGCAAGGTAGGGTTGTTGATCACAGGGAAGATCGCAATCAAAGTTTGAGGCCTCTTTCACACAAACGTGTGCGCTCCGTGGCCGTATTGGGTACCGCATTTGTTGATCCGCAATACACGGGCCCTGCTCTGTGGGCATTCCGCTTCACGGATGCGGTCCCATTCACTTGAATAGTTCCGGAGATGCGGAACGGAAGCACTACGGAGTGCTTCCGCGGGGGTTTCGTCCTGTACTTCTGTTCCGCATAAAGATAGAACATGTTCTATCTTTTTGCGGAACGGGCAGATCGCGGACCCATTAAAGTGAATGGATCCGTTGCGGCTGCCCCACGATGGGTGTTCGTGGATTGCGGGCCACAGCACAGCCACGGGGCGCAAGAGTACTGATTGTGATTTCAACAATTATCCTTTAGAAAATCGTTTAAATTAATAGTAAAATAAAATGCGTCTGTGTTGTGCAATGACAGATGTCCTGCTGATCAAGTCTGTAAGATTCGCTTTTGTATTTAGGGCTCATGCACACAAGCATATTTGGTTTTTTTTTTGGGCCTCTTATGCGGAACCATTCTGTTCAGTGGGTCTTCAGAAAAAGCAGAAATGACTCCATGTGCATTCAGTTTCTGTATGTCCACATGGCCATTCCTCAAAAAAGATAGAACATGTCCTATTGATGAACATAAGCATTGTTACAATGGATCTGCAAAAAAAAAAAAAAAGGAAGCAATACGGATGTCATCTGTATTTTTTGTGGACTGCAAAATACACACGGTTGTGTGCATGAGCCCTTCGGGGGAGACCTCGTCAGTCAAGAGTCGCACCAGGAGGAGTCGGAGGGAAGGCGCCCAGTAGATGCTCCTCATTTTAAACCATAAGCAGAATGAAATACTAGCAGGATCCCTTTAGAGGGGTTGTATGAGATAATTAAAGGGTTTATTCAGATTTCGTGATGTAGATTACCTATCCCTAGGATTATTCATCAATATCAGATCTGTGGGGCTCCAACTCCTGGCACCCTTGCCTATCGGCTATTTTAAGGGCCGTGGAGCTTGTGCTGTATCCACTGCAGTGTTTACCTGCATGCCGTCTACATAGTAGGGTCGGTGCTGTGTAAGGGTACTTTCACACTTGAGTTTTTCTTTTTCGGCAATAAGTTACGTCCTAGGGGCTCAATACCGGAAAATAACTGTTCCGTTTTATCCTAATGCATTCTGAATGGAGAGTATTCCGTTCAGGATGCATCAGTTCAGTCTTTTTGACTGATCAGGCAAAAGATAAAACCACAGCATGCTATGGTTTTATCTCCGGCCAAAAAAAACTTTAATGCCAGATCCCGCATTTTATTTCCATAGGAATGTATTAGTGCTGGATCCGGCATGCGCAGACTGAAAAAAAGGCATGACACCTGAAAGACGGATCCGGCATTCCAGTGCGTTTTTCTGACTGATCAGGATCCTGGTGTAATTGGTTTCGTCCCAGCCCAGTTGCATTCCTACATTTTGAACCCTGTCATGTGATCCCAGTCTGACCAGTAGTCCAGGGCGTGCTTGGTAAGCAGAGAAGAGGCAGCGCTACTGTGAGCCCTGCTGCCTTCTCAGACAGCTGATCGACGGGGGTCCCGGGTGTCGCACCCCCACCAATGAGATACTGATGATCTAGCCACAGGATAGGTATAAAAGTCTCTGGAAACCCCTTTACTGTACTAAGCTTATGCAACGAAATTTGCTGGGGAAAGGGGGGGCGCACTGCACCACCAATGAAGATAAGTAACCTTTTAATACAAATGCAGGAGGCGGGTGCCAGCGGCAGAATCACAAAGCCTGCACCCGACCTCTGTGACAGGGCGCTGCGATCCGCAGAAGTTAACCCCGGATCGCAGCGCCCTGTCATAGAGGTCGGGTGCCGCCTATATTTGTATTAATGGGTGAGTTATCATTGGTGGTGCGGTGGCCTCAGCACCTCCCCTCTCTCTTCTTATTGGCAGCAGCACAGGGGGGAGGGAGAGACTCCTGTTACCCTGTGCTGCTGAGAAGAACATGGCGCGGTGAGAGCAGCATGCGCCATGTTCTCTGATGCTAGGCTGCCCCACTGCTTCCGGTAAATGTAAAATCCCAGTATCAAATAGATACCGGTACACAAGAATTGATTGGGTATCGATAATTCGATACCCGCTACAACCCTACATTCCCGACAATCTGCTGATCGCTGGCGGAGGAGACCATGCATCGATCTCATCCAGAGTATAAGGAGGAGCGGTCACTAATGCCATCGCTCTTCCCCATACTGTCTCGTTGTGTCCCGGCAGCAGATTGTGTTTACACAGCAGGATCTGCCACTGAGAAACGATCTGTTGTGCTGCACAAGAGATAATTACCCGATGAAATAGCAAAACGCTGGTTCATCGGGTAATCGGCTGTGCAATTTCACTGCCAAATCGCTCGTTAGCGATCTGTTCAATTGTTGGCCTGTGTAAAGCCTCATGCACACGTCCATCGAACATGGACCATGAGATACCGGCCTGGATTCCTGCTGAGTGCAGGAGCGCACGGCGTCATTGGATGCTATGACGCTGTGCGCTTCGTGACGCCGGCACGCCGCTGGTGTACAGTAATAGTCGTATAGATCATACAAGTGTGTTATTGTACATCAGCGGCGTCACGAAGCGCACAGCGTCATAGCATCCGATGACTCTGTGCGCTCCTGCACTCAGCAGGAATCCAGGCCGGTATCTCATGGTCCGTGTTCCACGGACGTGTGCATGAGGCTTAAAGGGCCCTTTAGTTGGAGCAGCGCTGCACTGATGAGCTCAGTCCGCTACATAGCTGACGGAGCCATCTGCTTCCAGCGCCAGAAGTATTGCCGAACAGCTGATTGGCAGGGGTTCAGGTTGTCGGACCTCCGCCAATCTGCTAGTGATGGTCTGTCCTAACAGGCCTTCACCTAATAAAGGTGGAGAACCCCTTTAATGGGTTGACGGTAAAATTGGGATCCGTTTACGTTAGTGCCACTGAAAGCAACCATCTAAACCGTATATAAAATGCCCGTGATGTACGTGATGTTCCAGCAGCAGATTGCACATACGCGGCTTAGATGTGGTTTTTGTCCTAGCTGCAGACATGGCTTAGATCCCTAACAGCCTGAGCAGAGTCTGCATCGCCATTTTGGTGTAGTTATACTGTTTTGCAGACCGGGACATCTGGAATATGAAATATTCAGAAAGCTAATTTATTTCCTTTCTGCACATTCCCTTTGTTTATGGCGTTAGGATGGAGAGCTCCTCGCGGTTTATTCCTGCCATCTGATGTTGAGAGCAGGGCGTGTACCCTCTTGATTTCAGCCAGTCATTAAAGGTGCTAGTTCTGTGCGTCGTATTGAACCTACAGGTCTTGTCTTTGCAAAACCACAATGCGCTTTTTCAGAGGCGACGGACATGCCTGTTTGTGTCTTTATTTTTATTTTTTATTAGTATTGGGGGAAAGTCAAGATTCAGTAGAAATCGGCCTATTTCCTATGATACGTATATTTCCATGGCTGACTTTGTGTGTGCGCAGCAGGTCCGCACTACAATTAGACCCCATTGTCAAAGTGAAAATCTGTTGTTTCAGTAGCATGCACATGGATTTGTACAAGCTCCATTGAGGTGAACAGCCTGTCAGATCCATCCTGCCGCTAGTTCACGTGTGCCTCCGGACTGCCGCTCTCTCCCCATTGACTATAATAGGGGCGGGGTTCTGGCGGCAGCATAGCAAGAGACAGCCGGACTAAAAGTACTGCATGTCGTAGTTTGTCCGGCTGCCTCCTGCTGTGCGCTGCCGCCGGAACTCTGCCCCTATTACTTTCTTTTCAGGTGCACAGAGTGCCAAAGACTGCGCCTAATTTATAAGAAGGTGTATGTCTCGTCCTAAATTAGGTGTGGGGTTATCATAGACCAGCGTATGCCATTAGTCTATGGTAAATCATGACCCATGTTTTTCCTGCAGAAACAACCCCATTCAGATGGATGGAACTGGTCTATATTATACGTGAATTAGTTTGCAGCAAAATCTTAACGTGCTGAAGCTTTTCTGCAGTGGAACATTTGCAACATGTGAACAAGACCCCAATTTGGTCAGGGGTATAGTAATTAAAGACGTTATCAGCACATTGAAATTGTAAAAAGAGCTTGACCCTTCACCTCTAGTATCACTATAGAAAATAACTTATTCATAAATGCACAGACTTATTGTCACAAATGTATACTTAATTTCTTCTATTCAGATCTCACATATTATTGTTATATTATTATGTCCGTATCAGAATATATAGCAGTCCATGCAGAGATTCCAATGTCCCTGGTGTGTCTCCAACAATAAGCGCACGGGTCTAGTGCCTGCCGTGGCGTCCCACGTGGTCTCGGGCACAGAGCGTTCTTGCCTCCGCATATCCCCTCCTATCTGTGAGTCCGTATGTATTGTATTTCTTATGCGCTGTAGAAGGACGCAGTCGGCGTGTCACGTGTTTAATGGCTGCGGGTCAGCCGGCCTCTCTGCTTTAGACTAGAGTGATCCCGGAGCGCTCCATATAGTTTTAGTTATTAGAGTACATCAGTGCATAGGGGTATTCACTGTATATGGAGCGCTCCAGGGTCACTCTAGTCTAAGGCCTCTTTCATACGACCGTATGGCTTTTTCAGTGTTTTGTGGGCTATTTTTGCCGGATCCTTTTTTTGTTTTGTTTTGGTTCAGTTTTTTTTGTATGGCATATACAGTTTTTACATAGAAATAAATTGGGCTGCGCATAACATTTTCAATAGATGGTTCCGCAAATACGGATCGGATACGGATGCATTTCCATGTGTGTTCCGTTTTTTTGCAGCCCCTTTGACTTGAATGGAGCAACGGAACGGGATTTGCGGGCAATAATAGGGCATGTTCTATGTATCTTTTAACGGAACGGAAAAATGGAAATACGGAACACATTCAGTTTTTTTTGTGGAACCGTTGAAATGAATGGTTCCGTATACGGAACAGAAAAAACTACCCGTAAACGTAAGGAAAAAAAATAGGTTGTGTGAAAGAGTCCTAAAGCAGAGAGGCCGGCTGACCCGCAGCCATTAACCACATGGCACGCCGACTGCGTCTTTCTCCAGTGCACGAGAAATACAATACATACGGGCTCACAGATAGGAGGGGATATTCGGAGGCAAGAACTCTGTGCCCGAGACCACGTGGGACGCCACGGCAGGCACTAGACCCCGATCCCTCGTCTGCAAACTAAGTAAGAACCATAATATCTGAACCCGTGCGCTTATTGTTGGAGGCACACCAGGGACATTTGAATCTCTGCATGGACGGCTATGAGAGGCGCTATATATTCTGATTCGGACATAACATGTGAGATCTGAATAGAAGGAATTAAGTATACACAAGTCTGTGTATTTATCCGGATAAGTAACTACATTACTTGAAGACGTCTGACTGGGAATGACTAACACTGTATACTAGACGCCTGAGGAGTGTGTTACAATATATCTGTAGAAATACTGAACATAAAACAATATATATAATCATACAAGAGGCGGCACTGGGAAGTGGATCATCAGTAATTATATATAGTACATGCCACCTATGATTGCATAACTGTGAAGATTTTCGAGATCCAATATATATTGGCAGAATATATCAATTGAGATAAAGCTGAAGGGGTAAATCACCATTGTCTATTACGGCTGAACTCTCAATATTTAGTGCGATATATACTAAACAATTTGGTATTTTCCACGAAGCAATGGTTAACACCTCGAGCTTGGAATCTCCGCTGTAAGATATTCAGCTTTTAACTATTTTTGGTTTTTAGCTTTGTATTCTTGTTTGTTTGTGCATTGTGTTTTATCTTAGACTACTTTCACACTCGCGTTTGGTGCGGATCTGTTCAGAGCGGATCCGTTTGTATTATCTTTAACATGGCCAAAACGGATCGTCTTGAACGTCAATAGGGGACGGATCTGTTTTCTATTGTGCCAGATTGTGTCATAGAAAACGATCCGTCCCCATTGACTTACATTGTGTGCCAGGACGGATCCATTTGGCTCAGTTTCATCAGACGGACACCAAAACGGTGCAGGCAGCGTTTTGGTGTCAGTCTCCAAAGCGAAATGGAGACGGAACGGAGGCAAACTGATGCTTTCTGAGCGGATCCTTTTTTTCATTTAGAATGCAAACTGATCCGTTTTGGACCGCTTGTGAGAGCCCTGAACGGATCTCCAAAATGGAAAGCCAAAACGCCAGTGTGAAAGTAGCCTAATCTGTGGTTTTATCTTCATATGTAAATAATCTACAGAATAAGTTATTCTCTGTAGTGATACCAGAGGTGGAGGGACAACTTCTTTTTACAATTTCAATTATTTTTAGTGACTGGGTGAGTCGCCCTTTCCCTACAGCCGGAGAGCCACCTTATATCTACGCATCTTTCAGTTCTCAGCACATGGTCTTTCTAAGATCTCCCTTTGAGTTCTTTGATTGAAATGATAAAAAATATCCAGGTCTCTAATCTCACAATTGTGTGACTTCTGCTTTCGGGTGAAACCAGCCTTTCATTCCATAGCCCTTAAATCTATATAATTAAATACGCCTCTATTTCTACTACTTGGCTGGGTCAGCATTTCTGGAGTGTTATTATCCGGCACCATTTGGGGTGTGTTTCTTTGTGTTGTTGGTACATGTTTCATAATTGTTCTCCTGATCATACGCTTTTAGCATGACATTGTGGATGGATCTGGAGTGGACCATGACCTGCAGCCTCGACCACCGTGGACAATGCAGTGGAGGAATGGGTTGTCCCATTTAGAACGTGACGCGGTCTTGCGTATGGGTTGCAGTGCTGTATATAATTCTTCATTTTGGCTTTGTAGGACTACTGCTTGCGCTGAAATTTTCAGACCGACCATGTGAGGTTTCTTTTTGGTCCAGCTTTGGTTTATAGGATAATTCCTTGCTGTGTAAGGCCCCTATCAGACAGCCAGTCACAAACTCGTCCATTTTCCAGATGGTGGACATGGTGCACATGGACGGAGTCTAATTCCTGTGAATGAATGAGTCTTGCAGGATAAATGGACGACTAGAGAACATGCTGCACTTATTCTCGACATGGACTGATGGTCTATACAGAAATTGGCCAAGAGAAGTTGCTCATTCATTTGGATGGGTCATCGATTAGTCAGGGTGCTGCTGTTCATGCTAAACTTGGGACAGCACCTGGACGGGAACATCACCCATTAGAAATTAGCCTAATAATGAGATCCTGTCGCTAGCTTTTCGGTGTGAACTCCAAGGCAGGAATCAGCAACTATTGGCACTCCAGCTGTTGTGAAACTACAACTCCCAGCATGCAGACATGCTCGGCTGTTCGTCTAACTCCTATTGAAGTGAATAGAGCATTCTGGGAGTTGTAGTTTCCGAGTGCCGCAGGTTGCTGATCCCTGCTCCAAGGTGACTTGGGCTACTTTCAAACTCGCGTTTGGTGCGTATCCGTCATGGATCTGCACAAACACTTCCGTTCAGATAATACAACCGCATGCATCTGTTCAGAACGGATCTGTTTGTATTATCTGTAACATAGCCAAAACTGATCCGTCTTGAACACTATTGAAAGTCAATAGGGGACGGATCCGTTTTCTATTGTCAGTAAAAACTGATCCATCCCCATTGACTTACATTGTGTGCCAGGACGGATCCGTTTGCCTCTGCATCGTCAGGCGGACACCAAAACGCTGCAGGCAGCCTCCAGAGCGGAATGGTGACTGATCGGAGGCAAACTGATGCATTCTGAGCCGATCCTTTTCCATTCAGAATGCATTCAGGCAAAACTGATCCGTTTTGGACCGCTTTGTGAGATAGATCCCTCAAAACAGATCTCAAACTGAAACCAAATCGCCAGTGTGAAAGTAGCCTTAATATAATCGTGCCCCTCCTAAAAGCATCCATTTCACTAGCCTGCAAAAACAAGTTTTAAAGCTGTGCCGCTGTGTCATTTCTCAGAGTCCTCTGGGCGGCGGCGTTCTGGTTAAGTATCAAGAATGGCGTTTCATACCCCAGTATTAAAGGGGTTGTCCTGGTTCAGAGCTGAACAGACCTTTCCCCTTATTCACCCAGGTAGCCCCTTTTGAGATGAGCATCGGTGCATTTCATGCTCCAAAAAGGACTTTTTCTGCAGATCCGGTGACGTACCGGATCGCTGTTGGGCCTCTTGCACACGAAAGTCTGCGCCCCGTTGCTGTATTGCGGACGCGCAATACACGGGTGCCGTTCCGTGGGCATTCCGCATCACTGATGCGGACCCATTCACTTCAATAGGTCCGCAAATCCGGAGATGCGTAACGGAACCCTACGGAAGCACTACGGAGTGCTTTTGTGGGGTTTCGTCCCGTACTTCTGTTCCGCAAAAAGATAGGACATGTTCTATCTTTTTGCGGAATGGCCGGATCGCAGACCCATTAAAGGGAAGGGGTCCGCGATACGCTGCGGCTGCCCCACGGACTGTGCTTGTGCATTGCGGGCCTCATTTTGCGTGCCGCAGCACGACCATGGGTGTTCCTGTGCAAGAGGCCTTAGGCAGAAGCCTCCGCCTATCAGTGTTACCGGAAGTAATCGGCGGGCTTTAGTGCTGCCCTAGGCTGTTTTTACAGGTTAGGGCAGCGCTAAAGTCTGCCTGTTAGTACCGGTGATGTCACCGGGAGCACTGCTAGGCAGAAGCATCTGCCTAGTAATGTAAGGCCCCCTTCACATGGGCGTTGCTGGATGCGTTCGGGGTGCGTTGCGGGAAACCCACGCGAGTAGGTACACAATTGCAGTCAGTTTTGTCTGCGATTTGCATTCCGATGTTCAGTTTTTTTCTGCGTGAGTGCAATGCGTTTTGGTACCCAGACCCTAACCCGGACTTCTACACTAGTGTAAAATGTCAATTGAGGGTTAAAAATAATAAAAACATGACTCTCCTCATCCACTTGATCGCGATGCCGGCATCGTCGTTTTTCTTCTTCTTTCAGGACCTGCAAAAGGACCTTTGACGTCACCAAAGGTCCTTTTGCAGGTCGAGAAAGAAGACTATGCCCTTAAAGGGGTTGTCCAGGTTCAGAGCTGAACCCGGACATACCCTTATTTTCACCCCGGCAGCCCTCCTGAGCCTGGCATCGGAGAATCTCATGCTCCGATGCGCTCCAGTGCCCTGCGCTAGATCGCGCAGGGCACAGGCTCTTGTGTTTTCAATAACACACTGCCGGGCGGTAACTTCCGCCCAGCAGTGTGTTCGGTGACGTCACCGGCTCTGAGGGGCGGGCTTTAGCTCTGCCCTAGCCGTTTTACTGGCTAGGGCAGAGCCAAATCCCGCCCATCAGTGCCGGTGACGTCACCGGGGTTCCTGTCAGCCCCATAGAGAGCCCGGTACGTCACCGGAACTCAGAAAAATGCCTTTGCCCTGTGCAATTTAGCGCAGGGCAAAGGAGAGCATCGGAGCATGAACTGCTCCGATGCTCATGTCAGGGGGGCTGCCTGGGTGAAAATGGAGGGCTGTCCAGGTTCAGCTCTGAACCTGGACAACCCCTTTAACAGATCTCGCAAACGGAAAGCCAAAACGGCAGTGTGAAAGTAGACTAAGCTTGTAAACAAAAAAAGCATATAATGCTCCGATACTCATCTCAGAGGGGCTGCCTGGGTGAAGGGGGTATGTCCGGGTTCAGCTTTAAACCAGGACAGCCCCTTTAATCTAAAGTGCATTGGAGTAAAATTAGGATAATTTTATTAAGAACTTGAAAGGAAATGTGTCGCCAAAAATGTTATCTGCCAGTTAAAACCAGATGGCGACATAGCGCAGATTTTTTGTTTTATTCTATTTTCCGAACATAATTGTGGGACGGCCATCTTGCCTGAGCTGGTTTTAACAGCATTTACAAAGCATAAAAAAAATTGCATGACCTGGAGGGGACCTCACTGACTTCTATGGGAGGTTTTTCTAAGCATGCTCTGTGACCTGTGCAGAGGTCAGGAGGGAGTAGATAAGTTGTGATATCGCCTATTGTGATTGGTGGATCCTGTCTCGTCTATACACAGAGGTGATATTACAGGCAGGATTAGAATGACAGATAAGCAGATAACTGCAGTAAAGTGATCTCTACAGACCAAGAAGTGTCGCCTGTCATACTTGGTGGCCAGTGTGAAAACTGCAGGATTTTATGGATTTTGTTTAAAGGGATTCTGTCACCTCTTTTTACCCTATAGAGATGCGGACATGCACGACTAGATCGCTGCTAGCATGTCCGCAATATACCTGTTCCATATCTGTGTGGTTTTAAAATATATAGATAGATAGATATAGATCTCATAATCAGCCTGTTAAGGAGCCCAAGGGGCTGCACGAACCGTTCTGGATCCCAGCACCGCCTGTATCCACGAATCTCCTCCTTGCTCACTAAGTCAGATCGCTGTAATCTTGTGATGCACAGTTCCTTCCCTGAGGCTGATGCCAGCACAGGGAAGGAATACTATTTTGGCACTGCGCAAGCTCGCGGCGATCTGACTTTGTGAGCAAGGAGGAGATTTGTGGATACAGGCGGTGCTGGGATCCAGAACGAAACAGTGGGATTCTTTATTCACCCATGCAACGTTTCGATCCACTTGCTGGGACCAGTCTCAAGGTTTGAGAATGGTCCCGGCAAGTGGATCGAAACGTCGCATGGGTGAATAAAGGATCCCACTGTGCCTAATTGGCACTACTTCTAGATCTGTACAGATAACTTTATGGGAGTTATATATTATTCTAATCCTGTCTGTAATGATACCACCCCTGTGTATAGATAAGACAGGATCCACCATTCACAATAGGTGATTGTCAAATCTTATCTATTCTTCCCTGTACAATGACCTCAGCACAGATTCATGCCCAGAAAACTCTCCCATAGAGGTCCCTCCTGACCATTGTGTCTATGGACCATGGGGCTGCCATAAAGCAATTGTTTTTAATGCTGTGTATATTGTGAGTACAGGTCAGGCAAGATGGCCGTCCCCATAATCATGTTCAGTAAGTAAAATAAAAAAAATCTACAAGCAGATTAGATAAAAATGAGATGTGCTGCTATCTGGTTTTAACTGGCAGATAGACTTTTGGTGACACAATTGGATACGGATAGTGTCAGGATCTGCAAAACCATCAGTTTTTCCCTGAACACACAAGTTCAATCAGTTTTGTCTGCAGTCCCGTTTATTTTTATTTATTTTTCATCCAGGTGCGTTTTTCACGAGTGTGAAGAAAAACAAATAATCTACATCTTCCAGCAATCATTGATGAAAAACGCATTGTATATGGATGTCTTGTGGAACCAGGACTGTGTGAAGCATGCGCAATATAGAACAAGCTTTTTTGATCAGTGATGCACCACGTTCATGTGCACAGACCCAAATGAATGTGTCAGGATTCAGTCCAGATGCTGTTTGTTCGCTACACGTATCGCATCCGGATGGAAAACTTGCTTGTGTGAAAGAGGCCTAAGGCTGGGTTCAGACCTGAGCGTTCTGAAACGAGCGCTCTGTATGCGCGATTGTACGGGCGTTTACAATCGCTCATACAGAGACAGGCGTGCACACATTGCCGCGCGTTCCCGAATATCTATGTGCGGGAACACGCGACAAACGCCCAAAAAAAAGCTCAAGCACTTGTTTGAGCGTCGGGCGTTTTACAGCGCGATCGTACGCGCTGTAAAACGCCCAGGTGAGAACCATTCCCATAGGGAATCATTGGTTCTTGCCTGTTGTGCGTTTTACAGCGCGTAGGAACGCGCTGTAAAACGCTCAGGTGTGAACCCAGCCTTAGTGTGCCATGTAAATGCACACACAGACCTCTGTTAGTGTCCCTATTGATTTCAGATGGACTTATTTAATGTAAAATGCCATCACTTAGGGCTCATGAACACGGATCCGCAAAAAATATGGATGACGTCCGTGTGCGCCACCAATGATTAACATTTAATACAAACGCAGTCTGCTGTAGAAACACATTGCCGACCTCTGACAGGGCGCTGTGTCCGCAGCAATTAAACACTCAGGGGTTTAAAGGGAGTCTTTCACCTAATCTGAGCGTTTTAGACCGCTGAGATCAGGTTATAGACTCTTTAACCCTCATTACGATCCTACCTTTCTCTTATGTGTCCCTCGCCCAGATAATGAAAATAACACTTTTTAAACTTATGCAAATTACCTTCTGAAGGTGCCCAGGGGCGGCGTTACTGGGCGATGTGCCCAGAAAAACACACCTCCAGCCGGCGGACGTCACGAGCGGCACCAGAGGACGGCGGGCTGGGAACTGGCCCGCACCTGCGCACTGCTCTGCCCATTATGGGCAGATGAACAGCTTTTCATATTGCGCATGCGCCGGCCAACTAAAGACAGGCGGCCGGCGCATGCGCAATATGAAAGGATGTTCCTCTGCCCATAATGGGCAGAGCAGTGCGCAGGTGCGGGCCAGTTTCCAGCCCGCCATCCTCTGGTGCCGCTCGTGACGTCCGCCGGCTGGAGGTGTGTTTTTCTGGGCACATCGCCCAGTAACGCCGCCCCTGGGCACCTTCAGAAGGTAATTTGCATAAGTTTAAAAAGTGTTATTTTCATTATCTGGGCTAGGGACACATAAGAGAAAGGTAGGATCGTAATGAGGGTTAAAGAGTCTATAACCTGATCTGATTAGGTGAAAGACTCCCTTTAACTGCCGCCGATCGCAGCTCCCTGTCTGTGGTCGGGTGCCGGCAATGTGTTTCTACCGCTTGCTGTATTTGTATTAAATGTTAGTTATCATTGGTGCAGTGCCCCCCACCCCACCCCCCAGTATTAAAAACATTGGTGGCGCAGTGTGCCCTCCCCCTACCCAGTATTAAAATCATTGGTAGCAGTGGCCAGAGTCCCCTCACCTCCTCTCATTGGTGACAGTGCTGATCGGAGCCCTAGCAGTGTAATCCTGGGGCTCCGATTGGTTACCAATTCAGGGTAAATAGTAGGGATCGACCGATTATCGGATTTACCGATATTATCGGCCGATATTCAGGATTTTGACCGCTATCTGCATTTATTTTGCCGATATTCCGATAGCGTATGGGGAACACAGATCGCGCTGCTGACATCGCTCTCCGTGTTCCCTCAGCAGCAGCACAGGGGAGAAGGAGCAGTGTCTCCTCCCCCTGTGCTGCTGCTGCCAATGAAAGGACAGGGGACAAGAGGAGGGGAGGAGCTATGGCCACTGCGCCACCAATGAAGCTTAATCTCACATTTATTCATATACAGGAGGCGGGAGCTGCTGCAGAATCACATAGCCGGCTCCCGGCCTCTATGAGCTGTAGCTGCGATCTGCGGTAGTTAACTCCTCAGGTGCCGCGGATCGCAGCTACTGCTCATAGAGGTCGGGAGCCGGCTATGTGATACTGCAGCCAGCACCCGCCTCCTGTATATGAATAAATTGGAGATTAAGCTTCATTGGTGGCGCAGTGCGCCCCCCCCAAGCCCCCCAGTATTAGACATTGGTGGCGCAGTGTGCCTCCCCCCCCCCAAGCCCCCCCAGTATTAAGCATTGGTGGCGCAGTGCGCCCCCCCTCCCCCCAGTATTAACCAGTGGTGGCGCATAGGGCCCCCCCACCCCAGTCGCAGTGCGCCCCCGCACCCCAGCCGCAGTGCGCCCCCCCACAGGATCCCCTCTCCCCTGCTCCTCCGATCGGAGCCCCAGCAGTGTAATCGGTTACCATGGCAGCCAGGACGCTATTGAAGCCCTGGCTGCCATGATAAGCTCCATGCTGCTGTGTGCACAAAGCACACAGCAGCAGGGACAGTGTGAGCTCCTATTCATCCTGATAGAGATCTATCAGGGTGAATAGGACAAGGGTTCTAGTCCCTAAGGGGGCTAAAAGTTAGTTAAAAAAAAAAAGTTACAAAAATAAAAACACCAAAATATTAAATATAAATGAAAAAAAGATTTACAAAAAAAAATACACATTAACAATAAAAAACATTAATTTTCAGCAGATTTGTGGGAATTATTTTTTTTTTTTCATATATGAAAATTCCCACAATATCGGTATAAATTATCGGCCTGAAAGTTCACAAATTATCGGTATCGGCCCTAAAAAATCAATATCGGTCGATCCCTAGTAAATAGGACAAGGGATCAAAAGATTCCAGGTTGTAGCCACTAAGGTGGGAAATGGTTACTAAATAAAAAAACACACCAAAATATTACCGTAAGTATAAATCACCCCCTATTTAAAAAATCTCCTATGCGGTGAACGCTGTAAAAGAAAAAAACAAACCGCGTGACTTTTCTTTTTTTTTTTTTGTCACCTTTTCCCCCCAAAAATAGGATAGGACTGTTTGTTTGATTATGGGCCGGACGATCCATAAAATGCTGAATGCACGCTGCATTTTTTTTTTTGTGCGTGCTATCTAATATCGCAATATTTTTTATGGTATCGAAACCGAATAAAAATTTGGGTATCGAAACAACTCTAGTCAGGATCCCCCTTTCCGGTTGACCACTTACTCCACTAGGGCAGTTCGGGGCATCCAGGGCGGTCCGGCATCTGGCCTCTACCTCCCAGGTCTGCAAGGCCGCCACCTGGGCCTCAGTTCACACCACCTCCAGGTTTTACCACATCCATTCTTTGGCCTCTGCTGATGCCAGTTTGGGTCCCAAAGTTCTGAAAGTGGCGGTGCATTGGGTTTTCGCATGGGTGTTTCTTCCCACCCTCGGGGACTGCCTTGGAACGTCCCATAGTGCTGTGTCCCCCAATACCATTCACGAGAAAAATAGATTTTTGTACTTGCCGTAAAAACATTTTCTCTTTGGATGCATTGGGGGACACAAATCCCACCCTTGTTTTGTTTGTTTTCCCGGGACTCTTCGATATTGGTCCTCTTTCTGGTTTTGGACATGTTTGCTTTACTTTTCGCTCTGGATTTTGGTGCTCCTGCTTCTTTAGTACCAACTGGTTAGTTTAGTGTCTGTGCAGAGGGTAGAGCCAACACTTTCCCTTTCTAGTGTCAGCTGGGCATATACCCATGGTGCTGTGTCCCCCAGTACATCCAATGAGAAAAGGATTTTATGGCAAGTACAAAAATCCATATAAATGTTTTTTTTTTTTTTGTGTGGACCTATTGAAATGAATGGTTCCGCATACGGTCCTCCAAAAAGAACCCGGAACGGACACTGAAAGAAAATGTTCGTGTGCATGAGCCCTTAACCTCCTCATAAATTTTCCCTCGCTCTTGTTTGCTAAAGCCAGTGGCATTAAAGGGGTTGCCCGAGTTAAATAAAGATTTGGGTCTCCCCCTATATATGTAATAAAATACGATACTCGCCCCTTTGAAAGTGAGAAGATAATGAAATAAATAATTATAAAAAATAACAAAGATTTGCACCTGTTCAGTGTTATTGACCCGCACCTGGTTTTGGCTCACAATCGCTGATCAAACACTGACTATGTGCAAGCGTCCTTACACTGATCAGCCAGAAACGAAAGCCTTGAAGAAAGTGTAAGCGTGGTCCTAACAGATTCTACTGACGAACTGTGCAGTTCTGTTGTATAACGCCTTACTGTCTCTCCTCTTACAGCTGATATTATTTCTACTGTTGAATTCAACTTTTCTGGGGACTTGTTAGCAACAGGAGACAAAGGCGGAAGAGTCGTTATATTTCAAAGGGAACCAGAGGTTTGTCGTCTTTTACTAAAAATGCCCTGTTCTGTTGTCTTATTTAACCTGACCGATCCTTAAAGGGGTTGCCTCACTTCAGCAAATAGCGTTTATCATGTAGAGAAAGTTAACACCAGGCACTTACTAATGTATTGTGATTGTCCATATTGCCTCCTTTGCAGGCTGGATTCATGTTTCCTTCACATTATACACTGCTCGTGTCCAGTTCTTACGACCACCCTGTAAGGCTACTTTCACACTAGCGTTCGGCTGTCCGCTCGTGAGCTCCGTTTGAAGGGGCTCACGAGCGGACCCGAACGCTTCCGTCCAGCCCTGATGCAGTCTGAATGGAGCGGATCCGCTCAGACTGCATCAGTCTGGCAGCGTTCAGCCTCCGCTCCGCTCGCCTCCGCACGGACAGGCGGACAGCTGAACGCTGCTTGCAGCGTTCGGGTGTCCGCCTGGCCGTGCGGATCCGTCCAGACTTACAATGTAAGTCAATGGGGACGGATCCGTTTGAAGATGACACAATATGGCTCAATCTTCAAGCGGATCCGTCCCCCATTGACTTTACATTGAAAGTCTGGACGGATCCGTCCGAGGCCATTTTCACACTTAGCTTTTATATGCCAAAATAATGCAGACGGATCCGTTCTGAACGGAGCCTCCGTCTGCATTATTATGATCGGATCCGTTCAGAATGGATCCGATCGAACGCTAGTGTGAAAGTAGCCTAATGCAGCAGCAGTGGTCGTGCTTGCACACTACAGGAAAAAACCTCTCTGGTGGCTAGGATCACTGGAGTGTGCATACGCCTGCGCTTTTTCTTGTAGTTTGCAAGCACGACCACCGCTACTGGATTGCAGGGCGGTCATAATAACCCCTGGATACAAAGCAGTGTATAATGCGATGGAAAATGAATCAAACCAGCAAAGGAAGCAATATGGAGAACCACAATACATTAGTAAGTGCCTTGTATTAAATTTGTCTACATGATAAATGCCATTAACTGAAGTAAAACAACCACTTTAAGATTTACCTATCCTTGCATATTTACATCCTTGTCATAATATTTTCATTTATTGAAATCCCTATCTTGCGTGGACACCTTGGAACATTAAGCAAGGGCTCTTTCACACTTGCGTTGTCCGGATCCGGCGTGTACTCCATTTGTCGGAATTACACGCCGGATCCGGAAAAACGCAAGTGAACTGAAAGCATTTGAAGACGGATCAGTCTTCAAAATGCGTTCAGTGTTACTATGGCAGCCAGGACGCTATTAAAGTCCTGGTTGCCATAGTAGTACTGGGGAGCGGGGGGAGAAGTATACTTACCGTCCGTGCGGCTCCCGGGGCGCTCCAGAATGACGTCAGAGCGCCCCATGCGCATGGATGACGTGCCATGCGATCACGTCATCCATGCGCGTGGGGCGCCCTGACATCACTCTGAAGCGCCCCGGGAGCCGCACGGACGGTAAGTATACTGCTCCCCCGCTCCCCACTACACTTTACCATGGCTGCCAGGACTTTAGCGTCTTGGCAGCCATGGTAACCATCCAGAAAAAGCTAAACGTCGGATCCGGCAATGCGCCGAAACTACGTTTAGCTTAAGGCCGGATCCGGATCAATGCCTTTCAATGGGCATTAATTCCGGATCCGGCCTTGCGGCAAGTGTTCAGGATTTTTGGCCGGAGCAAAAAGCGCAGCATGCTGCGGTATTTTCTCCGGCCAAAAAATGTTCCGGTCCGGAACTGAAGACATCCTGATGCATCCTGAACGGATTTCTCTCCATTCAGAATGCATTAGGATAAAACTGATCAGGATTCTTCCGGCATAGAGCCCCGACGACGGAACTCTATGCCGGAAGAAAAGAACGCAAGTGTGAAAGAGCCCTAACTAATACATTTTCTTGTGTGCCCTGACAGGTACTACTTAAAGCGCTTGTGCAGTGCAAATATACTGATGTCCTATCCTTAGGTTAGGTCATCGATATCAGATTGGCGGGGGTATCGGCAGCTGTCGCGCTAATGTTGCCTCCTCTTCAGTGTTTAACTGGATGACTTCTACCTATTTGCAGCGGTGCAGTGTACAGTAAATTCAACTGCTCGTTCCATTCACTTTCACTATCCAAAACTTGATATAACCAGAATACCCCTTTAAGTTAGGTGTACAGGTAAACATTGAAGAGGACGCAGAGATCGCACCGCTTCTTCAGCTGATCAACAGGGTTGCTGGGAGTCGTACCCCCGCTGATCTGATATTGATGACCTATACTCATCAATTTACTAGCACTGCACAACCCCTTTGTCTTCCATATGCATAAGAACCATGCATGGAACCAGCTGACTATCTTATTTTAATGGGGCCTCCTATGCTGCTGGATTTCTGTGTGTTCCGGTCGCAGCAAACAAGTCATGCTGAGACCCGATTCATGCACTATGGTACTGGTTGTGAATACATATGAATTCAGTATTAACCTAGTCATGACTATATCCACCTTTGCAATCAATTGACTATTGTAGGGCTGCAACGATTAATCGATGTAATCGATTATAATCGATAACTGGATTCGTTGTCGACGAATCCAGTCATCGAATAATCGCTGATTCGTTGCTATGCGGGCGGGCGGTCACTGCATCTTTATTTTACCTTTTACAATGACGCTCCGGTAACAACTAACAGGCAGAGCGGACGCGGCGTAACGTCACTTACTCATGTGACGCACCTGCTCCGCCTCCATTCATTAAGTGGGCGGAGCAGGTGCGTCACGTGAGTAAGTGACGTTACGCCGCCGTCCGCTCTGCCTGTTAGTTGTTACCGGAGCGTCATTGTAAAAGGTAAAATAAAGATGCAGTGATTAGTCCGACTAAGCAGCGGGGCCGGGGCTGTTATGGGGAGAGGGAGGACCTGTCTATGGCACTGCTATGGGGAGGGGGGTCTGTGTATGGCACTGCTATGGGGAGGGGGGTCTGTGTATGGCACTGCTATGGGGAAAGGGATCTGTGCACTGTTATGGGGAAAGGGATCTGTGCACTGTTATGCCCATAACAGTGCACATATCCCCCTCTCCATAACAGTGCACATATCCCCCTCTCCATAACAGTGCACAGATCCCCCTCCCCATAGCAGTGCCACCCACAGATCCCCCCTCTCCATAACAGCGCCACCCACAGATCCCCCTCTCCATAACGGCGCCACCCACAGATCCCCCTCTCCATAACGGCGCCACCCACAGATCCCCCTCTCCATAACAGCGCCACCCACAGATCCCCCTCTCCATAACAGCGCCACCCACAGATCCCCCCCTCCATAACAGCGCCACCCACAGATCCCACCCTCCATAACAGCGCCACCCACAGATCCCACCCTCCATAACAGCGCCATCCACAGATCCCACCCTCCATAACAGTGCCATCCACAGATCCCCCTCCCCATAACAGTGCCACTGCCATCCACAGATCCCCCTCTCCATAACGGCGCCACCCACAGATCCCCCTCTCCATAACGGCGCCACCCACAGATCCCCCTCTCCATAACGGCGCCACCCACAGATCCCCCTCTCCATAACGGCGCCACCCACAGATCCCCCCTCTCCATAACGGCGCCACCCACAGATCCCCCTCTCCATAACGGCGCCACCCACAGATCCCCCTCTCCATAACGGTGCCACCCACAGACCCCCCCCTCTCCATAACGGCGCCACCCACAGACCCCCCTCTCCATAACGGCGCCACCCACAGACCCCCCTCTCCATAACGGCGCCACCCACAGATCCCCCTCTCCATAACGGCGCCACCCACAGATCCCCCTCTCCATAACGGTGCCACCCACAGACCCCCCCCTCTCCATAACGGCGCCACCCACAGACCCCCCTCTCCATAACGGCGCCACCCACAGACCCCCCTCTCCATAACGGCGCCACCCACAGACCCCCCTCTCCATAACGGCGCCACCCACAGACCCCCCTCTCCATAACGGCGCCACCCACAGATCCCCCTCTCCATAACGGCGCCACCCACAGATCCCCCTCTCCATAACGGCGCCACCCACAGATCCCCCTCTCCATAACGGCGCCACCCACAGATCCCCCTCTCCATAACAGTGCCATCCACAGATCCCCCTCCCCATAACAGTGCCATCCACAGATCCTCCCCATAACAGTGTCGTCCACAATTTGTTTTAATATGGCCTTTGAACATAATTTTTCAAGTAAGATCATATAAACCTTTGTTTTGTAATTTTGTCGTTTTTCCTGATTAATCGATTAATCGTAGAAATTAATCGGCAACTAATCGATTATTCAAATAATCGTTAGCTGCAGCCCTAGACTATTGTACCAACATACAATATCTGAAATAAATGTGTAATCTCATCCTGTAGTCACTGTCTTTACCTCCCAGGTGGAAAGGAGTATGGCTGCAGCATCTAACTATTCCATTGACTTTTAGGGCTCATTCACACAATCCTATGGCCGCAGTCCACTGTTCACGGTCTGCAACATGGGCATCCACAATACAGGGGCACCAGCCATGTGAACTCCGTGCTGCGGTGTAGACCCATTGACTTGAATAGATCCGTGGTCCGCAGGATACAGCAAAAGGGCATGTCCTATCTTTCTTTTGCGGTGCGGAGGCTCGGAAGTGCTTCTGTGGGCTTTCGCCTCAGCACTGCAAAAGTTAGGACATGTTGATTGCGGTATCATTTAAGTCAGTGAGTACGCACCACAGTGCCCGTGTATTGCAGACCGCTATTTGTGGCCCGCAACATGGGCACAGCAGCCGTACGTTCGTCTAAAAAATGATCCCTTACCATGGAAATGCATATGTGCCTAAAGGGAACCAGTCACCTAGAAAATGTCTATTAAACCGCCAGCAGTACCTTATTGCGGCCTGTAGCAGGATTATAAAGGGGCACGCTTGACTTCAGGCGAGAAAGCCGCTGCCCCCTGACTTCAAGACTATTGTTTACATAGCCTATTTTTTTCAGACTTTTGGCGCATTGTACAGAAAAGACAGACACCTTTTATAATAATGCTACCGGCTGCAATAAGGTACTGCTGGTGGTTTAATATGCATTTTCTAGGTGACAGGTTCCCTTTAAAGCTTCTTTCACATATGTGTTTAGGCATTCCCGTTTTGAGATCTGGCAGAGGATCTCTAAACCGTGCCAAAACTGTTTTGTGAAAGTGATCCGTTCAGGATGTCTTATGTTATGTCAGCAGTCCGTTTTACTGCAAGCTGCGCTTTTGTCTGGTCATCAAAACAGAACAAACTGGATCTGTCACTAAAAACAGTGTAAGTCGTCATGGATCCGGTTTTTTAGGACCCTAAAAAATAATCTGTCATCCATTGACTGTCGGTGTATTTCGTGACCGATCCTGTTTGTTCTGTTTTAGATATCACACATCCGCATCCTATCGGAACAGATGCATACTGATCTGTAGTCAAGACGTATCCGTTTTGCTCAGGTTTTGAGATTTTAAAACCTGAAACCAAAACGCATATGAGAAAGCAAAGTCGTCAGTTTTATTCTAGATCTGTTGCAGAGTAGTTTAAAATGTAATTTTAGATGTGTTGGAGCAATAATAAAAAAAATAGTGTTCAAGAAGGGGAATAGTTTGTCTAAGCTCTGTATAGAATTCTAAACTTATAAAACGTATATATTACATGTGCGTTACTTTACATGTATGTTATTTTTCCCGACGCAGAGTAAAAGCCGTCCTCATTCTAGGGGTGAATACAATGTTTACAGCACCTTTCAGAGCCATGAACCTGAATTTGACTACTTAAAAAGTCTAGAAATTGAAGAGAAAATTAACAAAATTAGGTGGTTGCCGCAGCAAAATGCAGCTCATTGTCTCCTTTCTACCAATGGTAAGTTAATTTATCATAGTGTATGAACCTTTTTAGGGGGCGACCACACGTGGTGTAAATTCTGCAGATTCACTGCTGAGGAATTTTTCACCTGAAAATCTGCAGCATTTATAGTACAAGCAAAGTGAGTGAGATTTCAGAAATATCCACATACTGCAAAAAATATATAAAAGTAAATTGGAGCTCAGCAAATTTTCAATCTGTAGCAAGGAATTTCTTGCTGCAGGTTTTACCCTCGCCTTTTAAAGGGCATCCGTCAGCAGTTCTGTACCTGTGAAACTGACTGACCTGCTGCATGTGCCCTTGGCAGCCGAAGGCATCTGGTTTAAAAATAAATTGTGTTTTAATGCGTGCAAATGAGCGTCTAGGAGCAACAGGGTTGTTGTGGTTACACCAGGAGGCTCCACTTTCTGTGCAACTGCTGAGCCCTCTGCACTTTCACGGGGCCAGGTGTGATCACGTTTTCACTGCCTGGCCCTGTCAAAGTACAGAGGGCTCTGCAGAGAGAGCAGAGCCTCTAGGTGTAACGGTAACGCCCCCGTTGCTCCTAGAGACTCATTTGCCTATATTAAAACATCATTTTTCTCAGTAATGTGGACACACATGCACATGGGACAAACACAGATGCCTTCAACATGTAACAGGTCAGCCAGTTTCTGCTGACAGATGCCCTTTATCCTTTGCCTTTTTGAAAACCTGCTGTGCTTCCTCCAGCAATGCTACCCTTAAAAACCATCTCATTTCTGAAGGTTTTTGTGGTGACAGATTTTTGCAACACGTGGCCATACCCTCATGGAGCGTTTTCATTGTCTGTGTTCACAGTGTACTCAGAGCAGCGTAGAACCTGTAAGTCTCGCAGTTCACAGGAACATGTTGTATTGCCCTTTTGGCATCTCAGGTTGAACAGTTATAGACTTGCATTTATCTTATGACACTACACAGACTTTACGTATTTATGCTGTGTTCAGTCAGTTAAGAATCTAGTTATGGGGCAGGGATTTTGTTTAGTTTCAAACATGAGCTCTTAATACAGACACTTCAGATTGTTATAAAACATGGTTTCTTTCTAGACAAGACTATAAAGTTGTGGAAAATTAGTGAACGTGATAAAAGAGCAGAAGGTTACAACCTAAAAGATGAAGATGGCAGACTACGCGATCCCTTTAGAATCTCTTCTCTACGGGTAAGCGATTGCACATGTTTAGAAATTGCTCATCTCCATGGGCAGCTCACGTACCCATTGACTTTAATGGCAGGCGGTGATGAGGACGAACCTCCCTAGCGTCACCCACGATGCTAGGGAGGCTCGTCCCTGTCACTGGCTGCGACGCCAGATGTTTTCATCCACGCAACGAGGAGATGCAGCACTGGCCGTGCAGGCTTCAGAAGCAATGAGGTTGCCAGGGAGCGAGGTAAGTACATTGTGTGAGAGGGGCCGGGGCATTTCAGGGGTCGGATAACCCTTTTTAAGGGAGGGGATAACTCCCATCTCCAAAAAGGAGGCCATTGACCCCCAACACATGGCTGCTGTTCCAAAAAAAACCAAGCAAGCTTGCCCAGCTATTTTTATGGAACTCCCATAGAAGTGAAATGCCAGGAGTTGGGTGGGTGGAAATCTTTGGGATAGATTGCAGGTCCCAGAGGTGGAACCCAGATCTAGACGAAATTTATGGCATAAGGTGTTATATTTAATAAACTTTGTACAGGGATTTTATTCTCACTTGTACTTATTTCATATTTCCCTTTTCTCATTCTAGGTGCCAATATTGAAACCCATGGACCTAATGGTTGAAGCAAGTCCACGGAGGATATTTGCAAATGCACATACATATCATATAAACTCTATTTCAGTTAATAGTGACCATGAAACATACCTCTCTGCAGATGACCTGAGAATTAATTTATGGCATTTAGAAATTACAGATAGAAGTTTTAGTATCCTTTTCTGGTGAAGACCGTTTGTAAAGTTTTTGTTTTACTTTTGGCTTCCAGCTTTTTTTCCTTACACTTTACATTGCCACCTTTGGTAAATGAAGACTCTACAGAGGATCCTGGATGAAGTGTATCGTCCCAGGAATTTAGTTATTTTATTTCTCTGAATCTACATCCAATTGCTTTGAGAGTGGAGAAAGATATCTAACGTGTCACTATAAATTCCCAGAAGCTTGTGAAAATATGTACCCTTCAAAATTCACATTTTAATTGTCTATATTTGCTGTTGACTTGATGTTGTATTTGCTTGTAATGTCTCTGGGTTCCTGTGTTTTTGTTTTGTTTTTTTGTAGTAGTAGATCTCTTTAGGGGTAGAGCCACACTCTGCTTTTGCGCGGCAGTTTTTGATGCATCTTTTTGAGCCAAAGTAATTAGTGGGTTGAAAAGGAAGGACTGATGCTTCTCCTTCCTTCTTAATCCACCTCTGGCTTTGGCACAAACTGCCACACAAAAGCTGCGTGCGACACCTCCCAGTGGCTTTTTAAACCTATTATTCTTCCCCGCCTATGTTTCTTTTCGAGCCCGGAGGATAAAGACCTTAACCACATTGCCAGACATTGTAGATATTAAGCCTGCTAACATGGAGGAACTGACAGAAGTCATCACAGCTGCTGAATTCCACCCTCACCAATGCAATGTGTTTGTCTACAGCAGTAGCAAAGGAACAATTAGACTTTGTGACATGCGGGACTCTGCACTCTGCGATAGACATTCAAAATGTAAGTTCCCAAAGAGCGTCCTTTTTATGATGTCTGGGTGATTGGATAACCCCTTTATAGGGGTTGTGCTATGACTGATTTCAAATGAAAAATTAGACACCATTTAGTACATGAGTCTCTTTCTAACAAAGCTAAAAGCAGCCCTGTACATTACATAGATCCAGAGATCACTCCATTCATTGCTCTAATAGATTCTCTTCAGGCTGGCAGCTCAGGGGTATGTCCTTTCTGCTACAGCTCAGGGGGGTGTCCTTGCTGTTGCATCTCTATCACAACTCAAGGGGTGTCCTTTATGGTCTAGCTCTCCCTGTATCAGTCAGAGCATCTATCAGTAGTTGCAACTGATGGCAGTAGAAGGATGGAACTGAGCATGTGTGACTATGCTCAATGAGCTTGGTAGGTGTATGTGCTTATTACAGTACAGATTATAATGGAGTAAAGAGAACATACCACAACTTGGAGCATCTTTGTAACCAAATTAGGCTACTTTCATACCAGCATTTTTGCTTGATCCATCATGGATCAGCCAAAGCACTTCCGTCATGATAATACAAACGTCTGCATCTGTTATGAACAAATCCGGTTGTATTATCTTTACACTAGCCATGACTGATCCATCATGCACACTATTGAAAGTCCAATGGGGGACGGATCCGTTTTCTTTTGTGTCCGAGAAAATGGACCCGTCTCTATTGACTTAAATTGTGAGTCCTGACTCCTCCGTCTTGCTCCGCACCACATCGGACAAAAAACGCTGCTTGCAGCGTTGTTCTGTCCACAATGGGGACGTAACCAAACTGAATGGAATGCATTCTGGTGCATTTAGTTTTGTCCCCATTAACAATGAATGGGGACAAAGGGGAAGCGTTTTCCATCGCAATTGAGATCATAGCGCAGATGTGAAAGTAGCCTTAGTAAGTTTTTCCAAACTGAATGATAGTGAAATAACATTTATTGTTGGCACAACCCCATTAGCTGCCAATATGCCTTTTTTAAATAAGGTTTCTACAATCGTGTTTTTTTTTTTTTTTTCCATTGGGAATCCCTGCATGGTCAGTTCCTTGGACCCTAGGATCCAGTGTAGTGACCCACATCATAATGTATATAGGGGTATGCTAATGCACAAGTGTGAAATAAAAATATTTAACTGTAATTCCTTAGTGAGATAAAAAAAAATTATAAAAATTTTGAAATGATTATGAAGGACGATTTATAGAAGTAAAACGGTACATTTTCTTGTGCATACAATGACTGTCCACGCGACCTTAACCTGAAGAATTAAGAGGTTAGATTAAAACATGGACAGTATACAATATAAAGAATTTATTATTTATTTCTAAATTTGCTCCACCATAAAAATCTATAAAGTATGTAAGCGCCCCCACGCAACACCAAATACTACAGTCTCTCCTGCCGAATACAAGGCTTTTAATGGAAGAAAATAGCGATGTTTCTTAACCACTTACCGACCACCCATTGACTATAAGCTCCCTTGGGCGGTCAGTTTATCTCTGAATGAATGTTCTGGAATGTCCATTCAGAGATGGCAGCTGCATGCTTATCCTGCAGCTGCCAAGCGGGGGACCCGCTGTCTGTGACAGCAGGGCACCCCAGAGAGAAGGCAGGGACTGTTCCTGTGTCCCTGCCTTCTAGATCGCTGTATACACAGCGCTCAACAAGCCCTGTGTATACAGATCAGGAAGCACTAAGGGCTTCCTATCCCAGTGGTCATGTGATCGCCGGGCCTGGGAGGGTGTAGGAGCTGTCGGGTCTTCCACAGACCTCGATCAGTCCTGCAGCATACTGCTGTACAGCCTCTCTGGGGGGTGTATTTCCCCTGTAACTGGGGCTACTATGTCAAATGTAAAAAAAAAAAAATCACATTTGATATCGCTGCGTCCGTAACAATTGGCCCTACAAAAATATCACATGATCTTCCCCTTATCGAGTGAACGGTGTAAAAAAAGTCACCTCACAAAAAACATCAATCAAAAAGTCGGCTGTACCCCAAAATGTTAGCAATAAAAACGTCACCTCGTCCCACAAAAAACAAGGGATCGGTTCTATAAAAGAACTGGTTCTATAAAAATAGCACATGACCTACCTCATGAAGTGAACGGTGTAAAAAAATATAAAAATGACACCAAACAGCTTTTTTTTTTTATGACTTCACCTCACAAAAATGAGAGAAAAAGCAACCAGGAAGCCAAATCTATGCCAAAATGGTGCCAATAAAAATGAGTGTCTCGCACAAAATAAGCCCCCACGCAGCTCATTCAGCAAAAAATAAAAGTTATTGCTCACCGGTTTCTTGTAAAAAAAAACAAAAAAACACCCAAGTCTTAAAAATTCTATGAAACACCTGTTGAGCGAAGTGCTTGCTACACCCCTTAAAAATTCCTTGGGTGGTATAGTTTGCAAAATGTGGTCACTTTTTAGGGGTTTTCACTGTGGTTATACCTCAGATCCTCTTCAAATGAAACATGGTGCCCAAAGACCATTCCAGCAAAATCTGCCCTCCGAAAAACCAAACCATATGGCGCTCCTTGCCTTCTGTGCCCTGCCGTGTGCCCAAACAGCAGTATAAGACCACATATGGGCTGTTTCTGAAAACTGCAGAATCAAGGTAATAAATATTGAGGTTTGTTTTGTTAACCCTTGATGAGTTCCAGGAAATAATTGGTTAAAATGGAAAATCTGCAAAAAAGTGACATTTTGAAATTTCACCTCTATTTTGCTTAAATTCCTGTGGAATACCTAAAGGGTTAACAACATTTCTAAAACCAGTTTTGAATAGTTTGAGGGGTATCCCTTCTAAAATGGGGTTATGTATCGGTTGGTTCTATTATGTAAGCCCCACAAAGTGACTTCAGAACTGAACTGGTCCTTTAACCCCTTAAGGACACAGCCTTTTTACACCTTAGGACCAGGCCATTTTTTGCAAATCTGACCAGAGTCACTTTAAGTGCTGATAACTTTAAAACGCTTTGACTTATCCAGGCCATTCTGAGATTGTTTTTTCGTCACATATTGTACTTCATGACACTGGTAAAATGAAGTCAAAATTTTTTATTTTTTTTGCACCAAAAAATACCTAATTTAACAAAAATTTGGAAAAATTTGCAAATTTCAAAGTTCCAGTTTCTCTACTTCTGTAATACATAGTAATACCCCCAAAAATTGTGATGACTTTACATTCCCCATATGTCTACTTTATGTTTGAATTGTTTTGGGAATGATATTTTATTTTTTGGGGATGTTATAAGGCTTAGAAGTTTAGAAGCAAATCTTGAAATTTTTCAGAAATTTACAAAAACTCAATTTTTAGGGACCAGTTCAGGTCTCAAGTCACTTTGCGAGGCTTACATAATAGAAACCACCCAAAAATGACCCCATCTAAGAAACTACACCCCTCAAGGTATTCAAAACTGATTTTGAATACGTTGTTAACCCTTTAGGTGTTGCACAAGAGTTATTGGCAAATGGGGAGGAAATTTGAGAATTTTTTTTTTTTGTCTAATTTTTCATTTTAACCCATTTTTTCCACTAACAAAGCAAGGGTTAACAGCCAAACAAGACTATCTTTATTGCCCTGACTCTGCCGTTTACAGAAACACCCAATATGTGGCCGTAAACTACTGTACGGCCACACAGCGGGGCGTAGAGTGAAAGGTGCGCCGTTTGGTTTTTGGAAGGCTGATTTTTATGGACTGGTTTATTTACACCATGTCCCATTTGAAGCCCCCTGATGCACCCCTAGTGGAGAAACTCCCTAAAAGTGACCCCATCTAAGAAACTACACCCCTCAAGGTATTCAAAACTGATTTTACATACGTCGTTAACCCTTTAGGTGTTGCACAAGATTTAATGGAAAATAGAGATACAATTTCAAAATTTCACTTTTTTTGGCAGATTTGCCATTTTAATATTTTTTTTCCAGTTACAAAGCAAGGGTTGACAGCCAAACAAAACTCAATATTTATGGCTCTGATTCTGTAGTTTACAGAAACACCCCATATGTGGTCGTAAACAGCTGCACGGGCACACGGCAGGGCGCAGAAGGAAAGGAATGCCATACGGTTTTTGGAAGGCAGGTTTTGCTGGACTTTTTTTTTTACACCATGTCCCATTTGAAGCCCCCCTGATGCACCCCTAGAGTAGAAACTCCAAAAAAGTGACCCCATTTTAGAAACTACGGGATAGGGTGGCAGTTTTGTTGGTACTAGTTTAGGGTACATATGATTTTTGGTTGCTCTATATTACACTTTTTGTGCGGCAAGGTAACAAGAAATAGCTTTTTTGGCAGTGTTTTTTTTTTTGTTATTTACAACATTCATCTGACAGGTTAGATCATGTGGTAATTTTATAGAGCAGGTTGTTACGGACGCGGCGATACCTAATATGTATACATTATTTTTTTTTTTATGTACGTTTTACACAATGATTTCATTTTTAAAACAAAAAAAATGTTTTAGTGTCTCCATAGTCGAAGAGCCATCGTTTTTTCAGTTTTTGGGCGATTATCTTAAGTAGGGTCTCATTTTTTGCGGGATGAGATGACTGTTTGATTTGCACTATTTTGGGGTGCATATGACTTTTTGATCGCTTGCTATTACACTTTTTGTGACGTAAGATAACAAAAAATGGCTTTTTTTACACCGTTTTTATTTTTATTTTTTTACGGTAGTCACCTGAGGGGTTAGGTCATGTGATATTTTTATAGAGCCGGTCGATACGGACGCGGCGATACCTAATATGTATACTTTTTTATTTTTTATTTATGTAAGTTTTACACAATGATTTCATTTTTGAAACAAAGAAAATGATGTTTTAGTGGTTCCATAGTCTAAGAGCCATAGTTTTTTCAGTTTTTGGGCGATTATCTTAAGTAGGGTCTCATTTTTTGCGGGATGAGATGACGGTTTGATTGTTACAATTTTGGCATACATGCGACTTTTTTGATCACTTTTATTACCTTTTTTTGGGAAGTAAGGTGGACAAAATTTCAATTTCATCATAGTTTTTTATTTTTTATTTTTATGGCGTTCACCGTTCGGGTAAAGTAACATGACCGTTTTATAGATCAGGTCGTTACGGACGCGGCGATACTAAACATGTGTAGGGAATTTAATTTTTAATCAGTGATAAATGTGTTTTTGGATTTTTCACTTTTTTTTTCACTTTTTTTTTGACCCAGACCCACTTGGTTCTTGAAGATCCAGTGGGTCTGATGTCTGTATAATACAGTACTGTACTCTATATAGGGTACTGCACTGTATTTTACTTACACTGAACAGATCTATGCTTTCAGCACAGATCTGTTCAGCACCGTACGGACCGCTGTATGGAAAGGGTTAAACGGCTGACATCGCATCACCGATGTCAGCCGTTTATACCAGGGTGCCAGCAATGTGCTGGCACCCTGGTATACCCACTGTACACCAACGATTACGCAATAGGAGGCGGGCGGGGGATCGCGATCCCGCCTGCCGCACTGCCCGCCTCCCGCACCGCCCCCACCGCCCGCAACACCCCCCCCCCCCCCCTGCACCTCCCACCGGGCTAAAATCATTCAGAGGTGCAGGGGGGGTGATAAATATATATTTTCGCCACACTAAAGTTTCTGATCGCCGCGGTCAGGGACCGCAGCGATCAGAAACTGCAGAAAGCGCAACAAACCGCAGGTCTGAATTGACCTGCGGTTTGTTGCGATCGCGGACATGGGGGGGGGTCACGGGACCCCCCCGCGCATTTAGCCGAGGTGCCTGCTCAATGATTTGAGCAGGCACCTTGTTCCGATCACAGCCGGCCGCACGGCAGTGATCGGAACAACACATGACGTACCGGTACGTCATGTGTCCTTAAGGACTCGGGAAACATGCCGTACCGATACGTCATGTGTCCTTAAGGGGTTAAAGTTGACTTTGGAAATTTTCTTAAAAATTTCTAAAATTGTTTCTAAAATTCTAAACCTAGCGTCCTAATAAAATTACATTACTAAAATGATGCCAACATAAAGTAGACATATGGGTAATAATATTTTGAGGCATCACTATTCAAATTTAGAAAACAGTTAATTTATTCACATTTCCGTGTAGATAGAGATATATATATAAATTTTATTATAGTAAAACATATTGAATCAAATTTGCCATTAACATGTAGTACAATCTCTGAATGGCTTTGATAAGTGTTCCAAAGTTATTACCACATAAAGTGACCCATGTCAGATTTGCAGAATTAGGCCTGGTCAGGAAGGGGGTAAATTGCCCGGTCTGGAAGTGGTTAAAGAGGGCAGCCATGTTTTTCTAGTCTTGAACAATCGCTTGCCCCTCGTAATTAGCTGCTCTGTATGAATGGGCAACAAAATTAGAACCAGAAATTAACACAAGTTGTAATAGCAGTTGGGAGCAGTTCTGAGCTTATTTATCCACCTGTAGTCGACCTACATTTTATTATAAGTTTTTATATATTATTGAATCTGTCGTTCCACCAGCAGAAGGGGTTTGATAATAGAGCAGGGAATACAAGGGTTGTGTAGTATAGAGATTTCTGTTTTGGGGAATGTATTGTCAGATACAGATTAGGCTACTTTCACACTCCGATTTGGTGCGGATCCGTCATGGATCTGCACAAACGCATCCGTTTGGATCCATCTTGGCGATGTTAAAGATAATACGTCTTGAACACCCATTGAAGGTCAATGGGGGACGGATCTGTTTTCTATTGTTCCAGATTGTGTCAGTGAAAACGGATCCGTCCCCTTTGACTTGCATTGTGTGCCAGGACGGATCCGTTTGGCTCAGTTTCATCAGATGGACACCAAAATGCTGCAAGCAGCGTTATGGTGTCCACCTCCAGAGCGGAATGGAGACTGAACGGAGGCAAACTGATGCATTCTGAGCAGATTCCTATCCATTCAGAATGCATTAGGGCAAAACTGATCTGTTTTGGACCGCGTGTGAGAGCCCTGAACGGATCTCACAAACGGAAACCCAAACACCACTGTGAAAGTAGCCCATTTTTCATTTTTACTATGATCTTATTATCGAGAGCAAAGGGTCTTTTCACACAGCTGCTGCAATGTGCGTTTACCTTACTCACTGGTACATAGGCTAATGAGTCTGTCAGCAGTATGCACCATGTAGGGGCTGGAGAGCAGTACAGACGTGCCTTTTGTGGAGCTTTTTGCATCAGGACTAATGTGAATATGAACTTTGACAGTACCTGCACACGGGGGGCATTTTTGTATGCAGCCCCTACCTAGTTTACCATGGACAAAAGTGTTGACACTCTAAGCCATAGGCTCCTCTAACCCCAAGGCAGGACAAAATGACTCTTTTGGCCTCTGATTTTCGCTGGGGTTTCTATTTATTTATTTTTACTTTAACCACTTCAGGACTCAGCCCTATTTCACCTTAAGGACTTGGCCATTTTTTGCAAATCTGACCAGTGTCACTTTAAGTGCTGATAACTTTAAAACGCTTAAACTTATCCAGGCCATTCTGGGAGTGTTTCTTCGTCACATATTGTACTTCATGACACTGGTAAAAAGAAGTTTAAAAAAAAAAAAAGCATTTTTATTTAAAAAAAAATTACCAAAAATTTGTTAATAAATTTAGCAAATTTCCAAGTTTCAATTTCTCTACTTCTATAATACATAGTACTACCTCCAAAAATAGTTATTACTTTACATTCCCCATATATCTACTTCATTTTTGGATCATTTTGGGAATGATATTTTATTTTTGGGGATGTGACAAAGCTTAGAAGTTTAGATACAAATCTTGACATTTTTCAAAAACCCAATTTTTAGGGACCAGTTCAGGTCTGAAGTCACTTTGCGAGGCTTACATAATAGAAACCACCCAAAAATTACCCCATTCTAGAAACTACACCCCTCAAGGTATTCAAAACTGATTTTACAAACGTCGTTAACACTTTAGGTGTTTCACAAGAATTAATGAAAAATAGAGATACAATTTAAAAATTTCACTTTTTTGGCAGATTTTCCATTTTATTAATTTTTTTCTAGTTACAAAGCAAGCGTTAACAGCCAAACCAAACTCAATATTTATTTTTTTTCCCCCCTATTTTTTACTTCTTCTTTTTTTTTTTTACTTTATTTGGGGAAAATGAAGTTTTTGTTTATTTTTACTTGAAATGTAATTTTTTTTTTGGGGGGGGGGGGGGGGGGACTTATTTATTTTTTTTTACTTTTTTTTTTTTTTTTTGTCCCACTTCGGGACTTGAACTTTTGGGGGTCTAATCCTTTACAATGCATTCCAATACTTCTGTATTGGAATGCATTGGCTGTATGAGTAATACTGTGTGTATTACTCATACAGCTTCCGGCCTGTGAGATCCAGGGGGCTGGATCTCAGTCTTGTCACCGGAAGGCAGTGTGATGCCTTCCTTAGGCATCGTGCTGCCTTCCATGCCATCGGGTCCCCCCTACAGCCGCATGGGGACCCGATGGCATCGCCGCCGCAAACCACAGGTAAAGCCGCAAACAGAAGGTCTGAATTGACCTGCGACACGGGGGCGATCGCCGGAACTGCCCGCCGGATCCAGCAATACGGACGCAAACTGATGGCATTTGTCATACGGATCAGGATCCTGATCCGTATGACAAATGCATTGAAATGCCAGATCCGTCTCTCCGGTGTCATCCAGAAAAACGGATCCGGCATTTCTTTTTTTCGGTCTGAGCATGCGCAGACCGCAATGCCGTATCCGTTTTGCCGGAACACTCGGGCCAGATCCGCCATTTAATGCATTTCAATGGGAAAAAATGCCTGATCCGGCATTCCGGAAAGTGTAAGGTATTATCTCTGTCTGGAAAAGGCAAAAAGACTGAACTGAAGACATCCTGATGCATCCTGAACGGATTGCTCTCCTTCAGAATGCATGAGGATGAAACCGATCAGTTATTTTCTGGTATTGAGCCCCTAGGATGGAACTCTATGCCGGAAAAGAATAACGCTAGTGTGAAAGTACCCTTATTCTAAAGATGCTTAAAGAAATTAAGCAGTAAGACATTGGGCATGTTCTCCAGTGTAAATATACATATGTTTTTATCTATTTCAGTTTTTGAGGAACCTGAAGACCCGAGCAGCAGGTCATTTTTCTCTGAAATCATCTCTTCGATATCTGATGTCAAGTTCAGTCACAGTGGTCGCTATATGATGACAAGAGATTACTTGTCTGTCAAAGTGTGGGACCTCAACATGGAGAGCAGACCAGTAGAAACATATCAGGTTTGTATACTAATACAGATATTGTGTTTCTTGCTTAACCCCTTAGTGACCACCAACACGACTTTTTACAGCGGTCACCAAGGAGCCTTAGACTAGGCCATCGTAAAAAGCAATGCTCAGGCTGGACCGCTGCCAAGGGTCTTTTGTGCCACGGAGAATGGGGGCACGGCTGTAATGTTAGTCACGCTCCTACTCTAATTGCCCAAACTGGCAGGAGCGCCGATCCGGGCTGTTTAACCCCTTACGTGCCACAGGCAATGGCGCCCGCAGCATGTAAGTTGTTTCAAAGGGCGCGGACTCCCTTGGTCTCATCAGTGCCACCGCAAATGAGATCGCAGGGTGCCGATGCCAGTGCAGGCCTGTCTCCAGAATTTCCTAGCAGACTGTACCTCTCTGGCAATAAACTGCAATGTACTTTAGAAGCGATGGCTTATTATATTCCCCTTGTAAGACTATTAAATGTTTTTTTTTTTAACTTACAAATTTGACAATTCCATTAATGAAAAAAATAAGATTTTCAATGTAAAAATAAAATCTCTTCACCACAAAAAAGGAATAAAAAGCGATCAGAAAGTGTTATGTACCCCAAAATGATACCAATGAAAACAAGTCGCCCAGCAAAAAATCAAGCCCTCACACAGCTCCATCAAAAGAAATATAAAAAAGTTGAGTCTTGGGATGTGGCGATGCAAAAAATGTTCTGCTTTTTAAAGGGAGTCTGTCAGTTTGACAATATAAACTAATGGGCCTAGCCTTTTGCTGGTCCCGCCCTGTATGGCCGTTTCATCATCCCGAGATCCGGCGCAGTTCACCGGTGGCCTGGGCATGCGCACTGCGATGCCCATTTTGGGCATTGGCTTCGCTTTATGTTGTGCACCGGCAAACTGCGCAAAACCAGCATCGAGGAGGTGGAGCGGAGGCAAGCAGAACGAGAGAGAGGCAAGTATATCCCCATCACTGTGCGCATGACCGGGCTGGGGGTGAACTGCGCATGCGCCGCATCTCGGACATTACTTGGGATGATTAAACGGCCATACAGGGCAGGACCAGCAAGAGGCTGGGGAGGGGTAATATGAAAAGAAGGCAGAGCAGCCTCTGCACCTACAACAATAACCCTGTCCCTGGGAACTTGTGAGCCCTCATTTGCATATGGATTAAACATTAGTCTTTTCAGCTGTTGAAGTCAGAAGAATAAAAGAAGGGTACCATTGGAATCTTGTGTAGTTGTGCTAGAGCGCCATGTAAGCAGTTTATATTGTCAAATTGTGGTGACGGACTCCCTTTGTGCTAAAAAAATGAATGCCTAAAAACTTTTTTTTGTCTCATCTCCCACAAACATTTTAATATAAATCTCTACATAGATGGAAGAATAGAAACATAGCTCTTGGAGGATGAAAAAAATAAAATAAATCTGTGAGCCTATTGACACCACTGGCATTAATGCGATGGCTTTAGCACTGCCCTTAGCCTGTAAAACTGCAAGGGCATTGCTAAAGCCTGCCCGTTAGTGCCAGTGAAGTCACTGGGAACACTGCTAGGCTGAAGCTTCTGCCTAGCAGTGTAAAAATAAAAAATAAAGCGGCCTTTGTTCTGTGTGATGCGGCTCCGTGTCTCTGCTGTCCGGAGCGGGGCTTGGCTATCCTACACTCAGCGGATTCCATGCACTGCATCCACTTGTGTGAAAGAGCCCTAAGGGGTTAATAAATGAGATGTATTCATGCATGTTTTTATTTTTTAATAGGTTCATGAATATCTTCGAAGTAAGCTTTGTTCCCTCTATGAAAATGACTGCATTTTTGACAAGTTTGAATGCTGCTGGAATGGATCTGACAGGTTTGTTACCGAGCGTTTTCTCCAAACAGTTGTAGAGTGCGGAATAATTTTTAGGAAAGGGCTCAGTGGGTTAAAACAAAAGTAATGACTTAAAAAGCATCCGTTCACTGGTTCTGGCTTGGCTCTAATACGTTATCTACTAGGTTAGACTTGCATATAGTACATAGTACTTTTTTGGTAGAGTCCTAGCACAATGCTGATCATCTGTTTCGTAGGGAGTCGCCACCATGCTCCCTTGTTGTTCTGGGGAGCACAGCCAGCCTTTCAAACACAACTCGGTATGTAGTACAGCGGCTTTGCTTGGCATTGCAGCTCAGCCCCATTCACCTCAATGGGGCTGAGCTGCACCTCGGCCATGTGACCATTGTACGGTGACATCACATGGCCTAGGAAGAGACTGCAGGGATCACTGTGTGCCCGGCCTCCTCTAACAGTTGATCAGCAGGGAGTGCTGGGTGTCGGACCCTGCTGATCTGATCTTGATGACCTATTCTGAGGTGATTAGGGGTTATTTTCGCAGTTTGTGTATTTTACGTTTGTAATCGATTAAACTATGACAGTACACAATGAGTTGTCTTCAATTTATTTGCAATGTATGATGGGCAAGCTGTATGACTGACTGATGTAATATCATCTTGATTCTCTGTCAATGAAAAACTATTGGATTTAAAATAAATAATGCAATGTGTAAGGTCTTGCCCCCACTCATGATCCTTTTTTATGTGTCTTTCACCAGTGCGATTATGACTGGCTCTTACAACAACTTCTTCAGAATGTTTGACAGAAACACCCGCCGGGATATCACCTTGGAAGCATCTAGAGAGAGTAGCAAACCTCGTGCCATTTTAAAGCCAAGGAAAGTCTGTACCGGCGGTAAGAGGAAGAAAGACGAGATCAACGTTGACAGCCTAGATTTCAACAAAAAGATTCTACACACTGCATGGCACCCAAAAGAAAATATTATCACTGTTGCTGCCACCAATAATTTGTATATATTTCAGGACAAAATTAATTAAAGATGGCATTTTTTTTTTCTTATTTTTTTTTTTATGTTCTTTTTTTTTTTTTTGAGGGCGAAGTCTTGTTCTTGCATAGTTAAACCTAGTTTATCTGTAAAAGATCAGATCTCGCTGTCCTTCCAGTAAAGAGCATGGATGCACTTCCCTCTGTAGAAAAGAATAACAAAAAAAAAGGAAAAAAATAATTGTAGAAGCTGACCTGGATTTTCTTTCACGGTAGCGCTATGCTATCAGTGGTGTGAAAGAGATGGCCCAGTGTCCATTTCTCAAAGTGCAGATCCGATTGAGGCTGGTGCTCTACATGGAAGTCACTCTAGGACTTTCTCCCATTTCATAGACCAATAGTTACCGCAGGGAAAACAGGATTTCTTTTTCTTTTTTTCCCCCCCTCTGCTTTACATTAATTGGGTCTTAACATGCATAGTGTTAATGCCTGTAACATTCCTTCTCTGGCTTTTTCTTAGATATTTTTACATTTTGGCACTTAAAACTGGGCTTAAGTTTATGGTTTTCATGTTTTATTTTATTTTTTTGTCCAGTGTATACTTACTGTATTAATTAACCACACCTCCTTGTGGAAACCACTTAATAAAATAACAAAGTATAAAAAAGTGTTTTTAAATTTGGTCTTACGTATTCAGTCTTTTACATTTTTTTTCATTTGCATGTTCCTTGGTCAGCTCCTACAGACGTGAAGGCATTACAGACCTATATTTTGTTTTTCTTTACGATATGTTGCATTCCAAATGTGCAATTATTCAGAAGAAAATTTAGTCGCAGTTCCTTTATGGAATACACCTGCCATAGCCGAAACACGTGGGGAAACCATTTTGCTGCATGGTCAGCATTTAAAAATTAAATAACTAACTTTTTTTTTTTTTTTTTTCTTTACTGAGTAGACATAGATTACATAGACCCTGATGAATGAAAATAAAAAAAATTGGGGATTTTGCACAGTATTATGCATAACTGTTATAATATGTAGACCACCATTGACTAAATCATACCTAATGTGCATTATTTTATGATTTATATATTTTTCTAGGTTTTTTATATATATTTTTTCATGTCTTTTCTGTCATTGCACTTCAAGTCAGTGTTTCTATTTAATTTGCAAATGCCAAACTTTTATTTTTTATTTTTTATTTTTCCTTCAAACATAAAAAGATAGCCACAACGAACAAATGGGTTTAACTGTTGGGGAAAAAACATAACGCTCAAGTCAGTTTCCTAAAGCTAGGTAGTACAGTTCAGTAGCAAGAACTGGTACCAAGTTTGACAGTTTTGTGACTCCATGATGACAAGATGATGTGTCGACCTGCAGTCTTCAGTAGGATCAATGGTCAATTATGGTAATATGCAAGAACAAAATATGTACCTCATCCCTGATTAATCTCTAGAATGCCACTCTTCACATATGGCTGAGCTAAAACCTGAAATTCAGAGTTTTTAAATAAATATTTAAAGAAAAAATATGGAAGCGGGAGGTGGTAAAATCTTGTATATCGGTTGTGACACTATTTCCAAATGCGAATTTTTATTTTTTTTGTTTTTTTTCCTTTGGCCATGAAATCTGACCACATACATTAAAGAACACAAGTAGGCCTATACAACAGGATTGTATATATTTGTTCAGTTATTTTGACCAAAAAAGTTTAATAAATTTTAAATGTTTACCTGAATTTGAATTGTCTACGGTAGTTTTTTGTTAGTTTGGTACTTGATTGAAATGATTCCGGCACCCCACCCGATCAGCTGTTGGAAGAGGCCATGGTGCTGTGTGAGCACTTAGGCCTCTTTCCAGGCCAGTGATGTCACCGTACATTGATCACATGGTCTAGACCAGTGATAGGCAAACTGCGGCTCTCCAGCTGTTGCAGAACTACAACTCCCAGCATGCAAAGTCTGCCTACAGCAGGGCATGGTGGGAGTTGTAGTTTTGCAACAGCTGGAGAGCCACAGTTTGCCTATCACTGGTCTAGACACTGCTCAGTCCTATTTAAGTGAATGGAGCTGAGCTGCAATACCAAGCACAGCTGCTATCTAAGGGACAGCGCTGTGCTTGGTAAGCTGCAAGGAGAGAGCAGTGCTCTCCAGAGCTCCAGTGAGTGCAGCAGCCTTTTCAAACAGCTGATCGGAAGGAGTTTTGGGAGTTGGATCCCTGCCAATCTGATATTGATAACCTATCCTGAGGATAGGCCATCAGTACAGTATAAAAATTTGGATAACCCCTTTAAAAATTAAAATCGCACCCTTTCCCAATTTTACATAAAAACTAAACCTAATGGGTATCGCCATGTCTGAAAATGTCCAAACTATCAGACTATAAAAATATTTTTCCAGCACGGTGAGCAAGTGGTTATGAATGGTATCACAACTTGACTCTATTCACTTCAGTGGGGCTGAGCAGTGTCTAGGCCATGTGATCGATGAATGTTACATCACATGGCCTAGGAAAAGCTGGAGAAAGCCGTGGCGCTACTGTGAGCGCCACTGCTGTCTCAAACAGCTCATCGGCGATGGTCCCAGGTGTCGGACCCCCACCAGATACTGATGACCTATCCACAGGATGGTAGATAAGAAAAGGTTTCACAGCAGCATATACAGTGTGACTTTTATTGGGTACCAAGAGTGCACACACAGCAATATGACGTTTAGGCTACGCAGTAGCCTTTCTCAAGTATACTGCCTTTATAAGTTGCCTTATTTTTCCCCTCAATAAGACTCGCCTAAATTTTAGAGGAGGAAACTAAGAAAACAATATTTTTCATCAAGAGATCAGACATCAGATCAGACCCCCAAACCTCTCAGGAGATCTAGGGCGCCCTCCTGCAGTGCTGCACTGCAACCTGACGTAATACAGCGTCCGGTCCGGTGCACGTTCTGTCGGTCTACGCAGTCAGGACAGAGCATAGTGCAGCACCAGCAGAAGACCAGAGAGGTGAATATATTCACTGCTCCCCGGTCCTATTGTGTATACGCTACATAAGATGCACTGCCACTACCCCACACGCACTTTTGGGGGAATAAAAGTGCGTCTTATGGAGCAAAAAATACAGTAATCAATGGAATCCTTCCGTGTTAACGGACCTGGGAAACGGGGCGAAGAAGGCAACCTCCAGTACTTCTGTCATATTGGAATTCAATTCATTGTTAGGATTAGTTACGATTTTCCCTTACGCCCATGACAGTACCCTTGAGAGACTGTCTCCATCCAGAACAGGAAAAGGGAACTTTCACGTAGAGCTTTTAAGGAGGGGCTCTGCCCCTATACCACCAGTTCCTTTTTTCTTGTCCTGTGGATAGGACGTCTATGTGGAGAGCTAGGATCAGGTGTAGCATTTATAGGGTTACCTGGTGTGGCTTCAGACTCTACTAGGAGTCGCCTGCTAAGTCTGGGGCCAATCCTTCTGGGTTCTGGATGTGTTCTGTCGGGCCGGGGTTCCTGGGCAGTCCCAGCATAAACGGGAGGTGATGCTGGCATGCTAGATCCTCCTGGCGGTGTCCAGGAGGTCCGGGGCCTTTTCATTGCCTTCCTCCCGCGCCTGGAGCAACTTAGAGGCAGTGGGTGGGCTTAGAGTTTTCATGGCGACCTGGAAGTTGTGGGACGCAACTTCCAGTATTTGGAATGCATGTGGCTACACTGAAGGAGCGTTCCGGAAGTAAGGGGAGGGACATCCCCTGCTGCAAGGGCCGCATGGGAATGCCAGCAGGGACCCGACCTAGGGTATTTTTTATTAATCATTTTTATTGATTTTCTTGGTTTTATACATAAACAAGAAATAAAAAGACAGTAGCACATTGCAATTTGTAAAGAAAAATGTATACCCAGTTGGGTACAGCAATGGTCAAAGACCTCCCCTGAACGGCACCATACCCACACCTTATAGACACTATGTATCAAATATAGTTGTGAAAGTCTGTGCGTCTCGCACAATCATAACGAGGGGCTCAATTAGCACCTTCGACCACTGTGAATCAGTTGAGGGACCTAGATCTCGAGACCACTTCTCCTGTACTGATGATGGGAAATGTTCCTGGTGAAATTACAGCAGTAGTTTATAAAAAAAACAGATCACCCCTTTAGTTTCTCCCCCTCTTCTAATGTGTTCTGCCAACATAGATGTATGTATGGTATGGTCAGTTACCTTACTCTGTGGTGTTAAGGCATGTCGAAGTTGTAGGTATTGGTAGAAAACAGAGTTTGGGAAATCAAACTCAGCTTTTATTTGCTCAAAACTTTTAATTGCGCCATTAATGTACAACTGTGACATCCAATATATTTCTTTTTTCTCCCAAGTACCAAAACCAGTTAATCCCTTTAATTCTGCTAAGTTTTGATTATTCTAGAGTGGTGTAAGGGCATGATATCCCGAAAGTTTTGTGAGGTCTTTCAATTTCTGCCAATCTTTGCAGATGAGATGTATACTTGGGATATTGTCTGGGGGACGTATTACTGAGCAAACTTCTAGTATATATCCAGGTGGTCTCCCTCCCATCAAATAAGACACCAACTCGCCCACCGGACCCAGGCTGTCCAGTTGACCCCAAGTTTTACACTGTTGGGCTTGTGCCGCCAGAAAGTACAACCATGGGTTAGGAATCACTAACCCCCCATTGTCGTTATCTCTTTGTATAGTTTCTAAACTGATTCTCTGAGATTTTTTGTTCCGTATCAGGGATCTAAATAGATGGCGCATAGGTATCCACACAGAACTATCATGCAGTATGTAGAGGAACTGTGGCATCAGCTCCATCTTAACTAAGTTTGCTTGTCCTATGAGAGCGGCAGTTTACACCAACTGGCTACTTTCTTAGTGCTTCTGTCAAGTAATGGAAGCAAGTTCATATTACTATAATCTTGCAGTCTAGACGATACCTGCACCCCTAAATATTTAAATAAAAAGAGAAAAAGGTCCAGCTCGGTTAAAATGTTACCTTTGTTTTTAAGTGCAGATAAACTTTTCAAGTGGAGGTGCTCTATAGCCAACCCCCTCCTCAGTATGTGTATGTCATGAGTAAGGATCGCTACTGTCTCTGATCCGAAACATGTAGACTGGACTGTAACTGGCTTTTATCTGCACTGAAAAATAAAGGTAACATTTTAACCGAGCTGGACCTTTTTCTCTTTTTACTCAAGCAACGCTATGGTTCTTGGCCTGGTCCATGCCTGGTGTGACAGGATTTGAGCACGCCTATACTCCTTCTTTGCCTACCTAAATATTTAAAGGTATCTATTTGTGAGGGGGCGATCTTCTCTTTGAAGGATTCAGTCACAGGGTCTAAAGGTAGCATCACAGATTTTTCCCAATTTATGTTTAAGCCAGAATAAGTACCATAAACCTTAATTAGTTTCCTTACATGTGGCAGTGATTGTTTTAAATTACCTAAGAATAGCAACATGTCAGTGTAAAGCGCTATTTTTTTCTTTATACTTCCATATGTTAGACCCATCACTTTGAGATCCATACGTATCATCTGGGCCAAGGGTTCTATAGCCAACGCAAAGAGCATGGGTGACCAGGGACAACCCTGTGTTGTGCCCCTCTCCAAGGCGAATGCATCAGATAGCAACCCGTTTGTTCGTATACGGGCCCTTGATTGGCCATACAACAATTGTATCCAAGAAATAAATTTAGGGCCAAAACCCATCACCTCTATTGCCCCCCCATCTCACTTCTAGACATCTGCAGATTGAGATATAGTCTCCTGAATATTAATGGCTGTAGACATACCCGGCATAAAGCCAGTTTGATCACCATGAACCAGGTTAAGGATCGCTCTCACTAATCTATTAGCCAAGACTTTGGCCAAAAGTTTGACATCTGTACATAGCAAGGATATGGGCCGATAGGAGTCCGGACAGGTAGGATCTTTACCAGGTTTAGGCAACACTATTATTATTGCCTCTTCTGTGGAGTCAGGTAATTTGCCTATTGTTTCTGCCTGTTCAAATACTGCCAAAAGTTGTGGCAATACAAAATCCTTATATTTCTTTAGGAATTCCCCTGGTATGCCATCCGACCCTGGAGTCTTCTCATTTGGAAGTTCCCTTCACCCTCTCCTCAAACTCTTCTAAGCTTAGCGGTTCTTCAAGGCTTGCTCTCTGTTCTTCTGTCAGTACTGGCAGTCTTAGAGGCGCGAGATAGTTCTGAATCTCACTTTCACTACGCTGCAATCTATTGGAATATAATTGTTTATAGTAATCACTGAATACCTTGCGTGTGCCTGGACTTTCCGTTATCAAATCGCCCATCGTATCTCGCTTACACCCTATATAGGAAGAACCCTGTTGAGCCCTAATAATAGCCAGCATGTGTCCCACACTTTTCCAAATGCCCCCACAGTGGCACGACAGGAGGATACCCTGCCTCCCCAGGGACAAGAAACAACGTGGAGATCTTTAAATACTCCCCTTACCTGCTCCAGTTGTTTCCTATCCCTCTGGGACTAGCGTGGAGATTCACCTGTGGGAGTTCTTTTTTCCCTACAGAAGACCGCCGGCAGTTCGGATAGGGGAGCAGGATCGCGGGACTGTGGTGCGGTCCTCCCTGTCTCTCAGGTGCAAGTCCTCCAGTGGAGGCAGCCCCGGGCACCGCTTCCTGGTTACAGTTCTCGCGAGAGGAAGGCACGGGTCACGTGAGCGTAAGCTCACAGGCGCAGAAGAGTGACGTCCTTTCCCCTAGGATTTTTAAAAAAAATTGCGGGAATCGGCGGCGTCCTGAGATTCAGCCTGCAACATGTCGGCATCAGGAGAGGACGCAATGCGCAGACCCACGGATCCATCGAAGACCGGCAGCCCGGTAAGCTACCCTCCTCTGGGGGGAAATGAAAAATGCCTGGGGTAGCCTGTGATAACTGAGGGGTTAGTTTTCTTACCTTTTTTACTGCACTGGATAAGGGACTGTACCTCTCCCTTTTTTAATAGACTAGACAGCCCCCTTCATTAAACAAGCTTTCTGACTTATATCTATAGATCAGGGAAGCTCAGAAGTCCACCGAATCTCAGCGAGTCAAAAAATGCTCCATTTGTAAAAAAGCCTTACCGTCAGGTTATAAGAAACCCCTTTGTTCAAAGTGTTTGGAGAAAATTGTTTCGGAAGAGTCCCCTTCCTTATTGGACAACATTAGAAATATAATTAAAGAGGAAGTAGGCAGCGCTGTGGATCAAAGACTAGCCACCACGTCCCATAAACCCTCTACTTCCATGACCAAGATGTCTGCTACTTTAGAGTCGTAATATCAGGAAGAGGATTTAGATGAAGGGGAGCTCCCCTCGGAGTCTGAGCCTCTTTCCTCTGAGGACGAATCTGGGAAGCCTCTCTGTTCCATAGAGGACACCGAAGCATTATTGAAAACCATAAGAGCAACCCTAAACTAAGAGGAGTCTAAACAATCCAAAACTATACAGGATTTGATGTTTAAAGGCTTAGGAGAAAAGAGGAAAAGGGTGTTTCCCCTCCACTCTAATATTACAAAATTAATTAGTAAGGAATGGTCCGATCTGGAAAAAAGACCGAGCGTCTCTAGGGTCCTGAAAAGGAAATATCCCTTTTCAGAGGAAGATATGTCCTTTTGGGACAAATGTTCTAGAGTGGATGCCCCGGTAGCAAAGATTACAAAAAAATCGGCTTTACCCTTTGAGGATTTGGGTCTCCTAAAGGACCCAATGGATAAGAGAAGCGAGGCTCTACTAAAAAAGTCGTGGGAGGCTTCCATGTCCATCCTTAGACCTAGCGTAGCCTCAACCTATACAGCCAGGTCCATGTCCATCTGGTTAAACCAGTTAGAAGAACACCTAGTAACAGGAACCCCTAGAGAGGATATTTTAGCATCTCTGCCAGTTCTTAAGCAGGCGGCAAATTTTTTGGCCGACGCTTCGGTCGACTCTATAAAACTAGCAGCCAGATCAACGGCCCTCTCAAATTCCACCAGAAGGGCGGTGTGGCTTAGTTCCTGGTCAGGTGATGTGGCATCTAAAAACCAGCTTTGTGGCATCCCCTGCAAAGGTGATAGGGTGCTCGGGTCAGTCCAGGACGACATCCTAGAAAAGGCCACAGACAAAAAGAAGGGATTTCCCTCTGAACAAAGGAATTTTCATCAAAGACGATTTTTTCCTACATCTAGGGGCAGACAAGACCAGAAAAGAAAAGATTTTTCTTCCCGGTGGCGTTCGGGAAGAGGAAGAGGGCGAGGTTTTTTATTCAACCCCTCAGACTCCTCCCAAAAGTCATCAAAACAATGACGCCAGAAGCAAGGTAGGAGGAAGGTTAAAATACTTCCTCCCAGTCTGGGAGAATATTTCCAACTCCCCTTGGGTGTTGGATGTAATCTCATCAGGCCTACAACTGGAATTCTCCTCTCTTCCCCAGGAGGTGTTCCACATCACCAAAAAAAACAATCCAGTTCAAGCGTTAATTCTAGATCAGATAAAGATTCTTTTACAAAAGGAAGCTATAGTGTCAGTTCCCCCAGAAGAGCAGGGAACAGGTTATTGTTCTCCTATATTTCTAGTCAGAAAACCAAACGGCTCATACAGAGCCATTATAAACTTAAAAGGACTGAACCAACATCTGCTTTACAAATGATTCAAGATGGAGAGCATAAAATCCACGATAAGTCTATTACAAAAAAACATCTTTATGGCAACCCTAGACCTCACCGACGCGTACTACCATATTCCAATCTGCAGAGAACATCAGAAATTCCTCAGATTTGCAGTACAACAAAATTCGGTGTAACACGATTATCAATTCCAAGTCCTTCCTTTCGGCATTACGTCAGCACCAAGAGTCTTCTCCGAGGTGATAGCAGACCTTCATCTAAAAGACATATTAGTTGTGCCTTACTTAGACGACTTTCTAATAGCAGCAGGATCAGAGAGTCTTCTGTTAGAACAGATAGAGTTAGTGAAACACAGCCTAACGGATCTGGGGTGGCTAATAAATATGGAAAAGTCAGACCTCCGGCCCGAAAAGAGAAAGATCTTTTTAGGAATGCCGCTGGACTCAGATCTCATGAGGACCTTCCTCCCACAGGAGAAAATTCAAACTATCAAGCAGGAATTTACTCTATTCCACAGCAGATCGAGACAATCAGGTCAATAATGAAGATCTTGGGTCTGATGTCCTCAACTATCCCAGCAGTGAAGTGGGCCCAGGCTCACTCGCGAACTCTTCAGTCTTTCATGTCTTTCATGCTCAGAAGGTGGAACAAGAGCATAGCTTCACTAGAGCTGAAGGTAAAAGTCTCTCAGTATGTAAGAGATTCCTTAAATTGGTGGTTGATCAGCAAGAATCTAAACGCAGGCGTCCCGTGGCAACAAAAAAATGTAGTCACTATTACTACAGATGCCAGCAAAAACGGCTGGGGAGCCTTTACAGACAGATCCGTAGTACAGGGTGGCTGGCAAGGACATCTAAACCTAGTCTCTTCCAACCTGAAGGAGTTAACCGCAGTCTGGGAAGCCTTGAAGGCCCTTCACTCAGAAATCGGCGGAAAAGAAGTAAGAATACTCTCAGACAACACCACAGCTGTGGCCTATCTGAACTGGCAGGGAGGCACAAGAAGCCCATCCTTAGCGAAGGTCACAAGATAAATTTTCCAGTAGGCAGAAAGGAACATACTGTTAATATCAGCAGTTCACATATGGGGAGAAGACAACACAGTCGTGGACTTTCTCAGCAGGGATGTATTAAAGGAAGGGGAATGGTCCTTAAACCCAAGAATATTCCATCAGATAGCACAAAGATGGTTCCTTCCAGAAGTAGATCTGTTCGCCACGCGTCAAAACAGACAAATAGAGAAGTTCGGCTCTCTAGCTTATACAGATCACCCACTCATAGTGGACTCTCTCTCCCACCCGTGGCCAAAAGTAAACTTGTATGCCTTCACTCCCTTTGCGTTAATCCCCAGGGTGCTGCAAAAGGTGCTACAGGAGAACCACAGGCTGATCCTGATTGCACCTTACTGGCCCAAGAGATCGTGGTTCCCTCTCCTAGTGAGGATGTCAGCAGGAGACGTGTGGCTACTACCAGACATCCCGGATCTCCTTCATCAAGGCCCAGTATGGCATCCTAGGACAACGCAACTTCAGTTAGCAGCATGGAGACTGAGCGGGAGATATTAAAGGGAAAGGGCCTCTCGGACGCGGTAATTTCCACAGTTCTTTATAGCCGCAAGAAGGTGACATCTAAGATTTATGACAGAATCTGGCAGTCTTTCAGAAAATTTACAGGTGGTGATACCAGAGGTCCCCTTGTAATCACTAAGGTCCTAGAGTTTCTCCAGTCAGGACTACAGAAGGGGCTAAGAGTCAGCACTATAAAAGTCCACATATCAGCTTTGAGTGCCTTACTTGATATAAAATTAGCAGAGGTAGACCTTGTTAAGAAATTTGTGAGAGGGGCTCGAAGAAAACAACCAATAGTGAGGTCCACTGTCCCCCCTTGGGACTTGAATTTAGTGTTGGCTGCCTTATCATACAGTCCTTTTGAACCCTTATCTGAAATATCTCTAAAATGACTTACCTTTAAAACAGTTTTCTTAGTAGCTATCACCACGGCTAGAAGGGTGGGGGAAATCCAGGCCTTCTCGGGCAGACCCCCCTACCTATCCATCAAGGATGGTAGGATAGTACTGAGACAGTCTCCCTCTTTTTTGCCTAAGGTGGTCTCTAAGTTCCACTGTCTACAGGAAGTGTCCCTCCCTTCCTTTGGATCCCCATCAGGCAGTCAGGAGCAAAGATGGTTCCATAACCTGGATGTAAGAAGAGCAGTACTTGCCTACCTAAAGTCTACGGAAGATCTCAGAAAAACGGATAGACTGTTTATTCAATTTGCAGGTCCAAATAAGGGGAACGCGGCAAGAAAAACATCTGTTAGTCGATGGATCAGATCTGCAATCTTGACTTGTTATGACTTAAAGGAGGTTCCTCCTCCGGAGGGCCTGAAGGCCCACTCAACCCGATCTGTAGCAGCCTCTTGGGCTGAATCAGCGTAGGTTCCGTTAGAACAGATTTGCCAGGCAGCCACCTGGTCGTCACCTTCCACTTTCTTTAGACATTACCAGTTAGACGTGTTAAAAAACAGGGAGTTATCATTTGCTCGCAGGGTATTATCTGCGGTTGTCCCCCCCCCCTGATATAGGATTCCTCTGTTATTCCTCCTGTTGTGCCGCTGGGGGGTGTTTGGAAAGATTTCAATTACTTACCGGTAATTGGTTTTTCCTCTAGCCCCCACAGCGGCACAGGGAATTTCCCACCCAGTAATTATTCAACCTTTTGTTTTAAAAAAAATAAAAAAGTTTTTTTTTGTCATTTCTTGGAAAGTATCCTTGTCTAATTTCAATAACACATAAAGATTAATATTGTTGCATCCATTCCAGAGTTTCTCAGTTATTTACTGGAGCAGGTAAGGGGAGGGGAGTATTTAAAGATCTTCACGTTGTTTCCTGTCCCTGGGGAGGCGGGGTATCCTCCTGTGCTGCTGTGGGGGCTAGAGGAAAAACCCATTACCGGTAAGTAATTGAAATCTTCTCCCTCCTAAAAGTACTTTTGTTTCCAAAAGAACCTCTTGTGATCTATTACCTCCAATTGATGATCTCTATACAGCTGTTGTGCCTCGACCCAATTAGACCGATTTACTTCTGTGGGGTTTTCTATATATTTACACTCAGTGACTTTGGACTGCAGCTCCTGCAACAGTTCCCTACTTATAGAAACATAGAATGTGTCGGCAGATAAGAACCATTTGGCCCATCTAGTCTGCCCAATATACTGAATACTATGAATAGCCCCTGGCCCTATCTTATATGAAGGACAGCCTTATGCCTATCCCATGCATGCTTAAATTCCTTCACTGTATTTACAGCTACCACTTCTGCAGGAAGGCTATTCCATGCATCCACTACTCTCTCAGTAAAGTAATACTTCCTGATATTACTTTTAAACCTTTGCCCCTCTAATATAAAACTATGTCCTCTTGTAGCAGTTTTTCTTCTTTCAAATATTCTCTCCTCTTACCTTGTTGATTCCCTTTATGTATTTAGCAGTTTCTATCATATCCCCTCTGTCTCGTCTTTCTTCCAAGCTATACATGTTAAGGGCCTTTAATCTTTCCTGGTAAGTTTTATCCTGCAATCCATGTACCAGTTTAGTAGCTCTTCTCTGAACTCTCTCCAAAGTATCAATATCCTTCTGGAGATATGGTCTCCAGTACTGAGCACAATACTTTTAGATTTGTGCCTTTGAATACATTTAATAAAAAAAAAAAAAACTAACAAAAGCTTTAAAGGGGTTGTCCAAGTTATATCTATTGATGACCTATCCTCAGAATAGGTCATCAATATCAGATTGGCTGGGGTCCGACACCCGGCACCCCCACCGATCACCTGTTTGAAGAGAAGGTGCGCGCCGTACCAGCGCTGCCTCATCTTTACTGTTTACCTTCTAGCTGTTCCATCTGCAGCGGTGAGCAGGTGTAATTACACCCAAGCCGTCCCATTCATTTCTGTGGGACGGCTCGTTCTTATACACTTGTATAGGAGCTATCCGTACCATTGAAATGAATGGGACGATTAGGTGTAATTACACCTGCTCACCGCTGCAGAGGCGACGGCGAGAAGGTAAACAGTGAAGAGGCGGCAGCGCTGGCACGGCGCGCGCCTTCTCTTCAAACAGCTGATCGGCGGGGGTGCTGGGTATCTGACCCCAGCCGATCCGATATCGATGACCTATCCTGAGGATAGATCATCAATAAATATAACTTGGACAACCCCTTTAAAGGCATCCCAGACTAGTATCAGGGATGTCGATCCAATATTAAAGGACATAAATTCCTGAATTTCAGCCATTACTCCCAAAGGATCCTGCAAGATTGTCAGCCATAAAGGGTTTAACCTCCATAGGCCTCTGTTTCTCACGGATTTAGGCTTAAAGGGAACCTGTCACCCAAAAATCGCCTATTAAGCTGTTTACAGTACCTTATAGTGCTGTATACTCGGTTCTTGATGCACTTTTTGTTCGTTTTCCCGCATGTCTGCTCATTCAGAAATCGTAGTTATATTCAGCTGCTGCCCCGTGCTGCAAGTCAGGCTTGAAGTCACGGGGGCAGCGGCCTCGGCGTCTTACATGGCCCTCTCCCCGCCCCCTGCCTCTGTTACTGACAGCCGAACTCCGAATCCGGGACCGCGCTCAACGGCCGCATGCGCAGTAAAGGGCGGCAGGAGCGCGGTCCCGGCTGCCGCGCGTACTACGCGCCGTCTTACTTTCGCCCCACGGCGCCTGCGCCCGACATCCTGTATCAAACGCGCCCGCGCCCGGTTTGATACAGGATGTCGGGCGCATGCGCAGTGCGGCGAAAGTAAGACGGCGCGTAGTACGCGCGGCAGCCGGGACCGCGCTCCTGCCGCCCTTTACTGCGCATGCGGCCGTTGAGCGCGGTCCCGGATTCGGAGTTCGGCTGTCAGTAACAGAGGCAGGGGGCGGGGAGAGGGCCATGTAAGACGCCGAGGCCGCTGCCCCCGTGACTTCAAGCCTGACTTGCAGCACGGGGCAGCAGCTGAATATAACTACGATTTCTGAATGAGCAGACATGCGGGAAAACGAACAAAAAGTGCATCAAGAACCGAGTATACAGCACTATAAGGTACTGTAAACAGCTTAATAGGCGATTTTTGGGTGACAGGTTCCCTTTAATTCTACCCTTATAGGAGAGTGGTTAGAGATACTTCTGGGTAAATACTCAATTGTTTGCACAAGTCTCATTACCATTACCTGCTGGTTGCCTACTTCTAGGTCAATTCGGGACAGTGTGTTATGGGAACTAGAATAGCACAAGAATTGTCTGACTTTAGGATTACGCATCCTCCATATGTCACTGAGCTCTGCTTCCATGAGTATTTTTGCAATGCTTGATAACAGCACCTCTTCCGTGTTTGTAACCTCCCGATGTCTATCCAAGTTGCAATCAAACACCATGTTATAATCTCCAACAATAAGTGTAGGGGCACCTGGAGACGCAGCCATAAATGCTATCACTTGTTTTAACACCTCTCCTGTGTATGGGGGAGGGATGTATATCGCCACAATAAAAAAAGTTTTGTCTGAGAAAGCGTACATTGCAGGCATATGTACCTACCATAAGGGTCTATACTTGTCTTAGAACACTGAAATGGAAGCTGTTTATGTATAAGCACACTGACCCCCCTAGCACGAGTAGAATACATGGACTGATATGCATGTCCTATCCATGAACGGTTCGGAGTGCCCATAGATTCCTTTGTCATATGTGTTTCTGATAACCATACAATGGCTGGTTGCAATGGCCGCATTGAATTAAGTACAGCATATCTCCTGGATGCATCCCCGAGACCCCTCACATTCCAGGCTAACACATTAACCCCCATCATCAAAACCTAGAAATAAAATTTCCTTAACGCTCCCCCTATCTCCCATATCCTTCTGTTTTGGCACATAACTATGGAACAAATAACGGACAAAAGGATAATCAGGATATTACGTCTCTGGATCGAAGCTAGTCACGGATAAATAGAGACGCTAAAACGAAAGCATTTATTGGTATACGCTAAAAAAAGATGAGAAGGGAATTCATGAATCCATAAAAAGTTCCCACGTGTGGTGAACGCACAGAGACCACACTCAGGGAACTTTAATGTATAGGTCTTGAGTGCATCAGGTGAGCTACATGTGCCTATTATGTCACCACCCTACTGTTGATGCCACAGGGGGAATATATTATAGGCTATTAGCTTTTCAAACCACTGGGCCTGGAGTGTATCATAACTAAACACTCTACATATCGATCCAGTGAATGGGAAAGTAAACAGCCAATTGCTACCCTTTGCTGAGACCAAAGCCACTTGCACCCCCTTTGATGCGAGGTAGGAAAGGCAAACAGCGGTGTGTAACTCCACCCGCACACCTATGGTCTCAAGACCTATATATTAAAGTCCCCTGAGTGTGGTCTCTGTGCGTTCACCGCACATTGTAATTTTTAATGCATTCATGAATTCCCTTCTCATCTTTTTTAGCGTATACCAATAAATGCTTTAGTTTTAGCGCCTCTATTTATTTATCCGTTAATAACTATGGAACATTTCCGTAGCACAAGAATAGATACTGGTGTGGCCATGATGCGGTTCCCCAGAACATACAAACAGAATACAATCAAAGAAGCACATTCCCCTTTCAATGCGGGGATTAGGGCTAATAAATTAGAGTATGCCCAACAACAGTGGGCAACTTGAGCTTATATAAGACCTATAATGGAGAAATAAAAGGGGGGGAAAAAAAACTATCTCAGGCTATTCCCCTTCCATTTCACTCTTCTCCTGGATTTGTTTTATATAGGTAGCATATATGCATTCTATTCTATTTAACCGCCTCCGGACCGCCTAACGCAGGATCGCGTCCCGGAGGTGGCAGCGCTGCGCACAGTCACGCATATACGCACACAGGCGCACGCGTTCACAGGATCGGAAGGTAAGCGAGTGGATCTCCAGCCTGCCGCTGGCAGGCTGGAGATGCGATTTTTTTAACCCTTAACAGGTATATTAGACGCTGTTTTGATAACAGCGTCTAATATACCTGCTACCTGGTCCTCTGGTGGTCCCTTTTGTTTGGATCGACCACCAGAGGACACAAGTAGCTGTGTAAAGTAGCACCAAACACCACTACACTACACTACACTACACCCCCCCCTGTCACTTATTAACCCCTTATGAACCCCTGATCACCCCATATAGACTCCCTGATCACCCCCCTGTCATTGATCACCCCCCTGTCATTGATCACCCCCCTGTAAGGCTCCATTCAGACGTCCGTATGATTTTTACGGATCCACGGATACATGGATCGGATCCGCAAAACACATACGGACGTCTGAATGGAGCCTTACAGGGGGGTGATCAATGACAGGGGGTGATCAGGGAGTCTATATGGGGTGATCACCCCCTTGTCATTGATCACCCCCCTGTAAGGCTCCATTCAGACGTCCGTATGTGTTTTGCGGATCCGATCCATGTATCCGTGGATCCGTAAAAATCATACGGACGTCTGAATGGAGCCTTACAGGGGGGTGATCAATGACAGGGGGGTGATCAGGGAGTCTATATGGGTAAGGCTCCATTTAGATATTTTTTTGGCCCAAGTTAGCGGAAATAGTTTTTTTTTTTTTTTCTTACAAAGTCTCATATTCCACTAACTTGTGTCAAAAAATAAAATCTCACATGAACTCACCATACCCCTCACGGAATCCAAAAGCGTAATTTTTTTTTGACATTTATATTCCAGACTTCTTCTCACGCTTTAGGGCCCCTAAAATGCCAGGGCAGTATAAATACCCCACATTTAGTTATACACTTTTTTGCCGCCTAGGTGGGCAAAGGGGCCCACATTCCAAAGAGCACCTTTAGGATTTCACAGGTCATTTTTTACACATTTTGATTTCAAACTACTTACCACACATTAGGGCCCCTAGAATGCCAGGGCAGTATAACTACCCCACAAGTGACCCCATTTTGGAAAGAAGACACCCCAAGGTATTCCGTGAGGGGCATGGCGAGTTCCTAGAATTTTTTATTTTTTGTCACAAGTTAGCGGAAAATGATGATTTTTATTTTTTTCTTACAAAGTCTCATATTCCACTAACTTTTGACAAAAAATTAAAAATTCTAGGAACTCGCCATGCCCCTCACGGAATACCTTGGGGTGTCTTCTTTCCAAAATGGGGTCACTCGTGGGGTAGTTATACTGCCCTGGCATTTTAGGGGCCCTAATGTGTGCGAAGTAGTTTGAAATCAAAATCTGTAAAAAATGGCCGGTGAAATCCTAAAGGTGCTCTTTGGAATGTGGGCCCCTTTGCCCACCTAGGCTTCAAAAAAGTGTCACACATCTGGTATCGCCGTACTCAGGAGAAGTTGGGGAATGTGTTTTGGGGTGTCATTTTACATATACCCATGCTGGGTGAGAGAAATATCTTGGTCAAATGCCAACTTTGTATAAAAAAAATGGGAAAAGTTGTCTCTTGCCAAGATATTTCTCTCACCCAGCATGGGTATATGTAAAATGACACCCCAAAACACATTCCCCAACTTCTCCTGAGTAGAATGTGACCCCATTTTGGAAAGAAGACACCCCAAGGTATTTTGTGATGGGCACAGTGAGTTCATGGAAGTTTTTATTTTTTGTCACAAGTTAGTGGGATATGAGACTTTGTAAGAAAAAGAATTAAAAAAAATCATCATTTTCCGCTAACTTGTGACAAAAAATAAAAAGTTCTATGAACTCACTATGCCCATCAGTGAATACCTTAGGGTGTCTACTTTCCGAAATGGGGTCATTTGTGGGGTTTTTCTACTGTCTGGGCATTGTAGAACCTCAGGAATCATGACAGGTGCTCAGAATGTCAGAGCTGCTTCAAAAAGCGGAAATTCACATTTTTGTACCATAGTTTGTAAACGCTATAACTTTTATCCAAACCATTTTTTTTTTACCCAAACATTTTTTTTTAATCAAAGACATGTAGAACAATAAATTTAGCGAAACATTTATATATGGATGTCGTTTTTTTTTGCTAAATTTTACAACTGAAAGTGAAAAATTTCATTTTTTTGCAAAAAAATCGTTAAATTTTGATTAATAACAAAAAAAGTTAACATGTCAGCAGCAATGAAATACCACCAAATGAAAACTCTTTTAGTGAGAAGAAAAAGAGGTAAAATTCATTTGGGTGGTAAGTTGCATGACCGAGCAATAAACGGTGAAAGTAGTGTAGTGCAGAAGTGTAAAAAGTGGCCTGGTCATTAAGGGTGTTTCAGCTAGGGGGGCTGAGGTGGTTAAAATAGTGCAATATCATATAACATAACGCTTTTTTACAGTATTTTCATTTTTGCCCCTTTACTATGTGGACTCCTAGTACTTGCACTGCAGAATCAGACCCAGACCTCCTAACCACTCTCTATATTAAAGACACATTCTCCCTGAGTCCCTGAGCATCTTATATAGCGGTATCCCCGACAGCAGGTTCAGTCCCCCTCATTCTCCAGGTATCAGGAGATCATCCAGAAGATGGTGCAGAATCCGGAGGCGAGATTGTTGACTCTAGCCATTGCACCACAGCGTTGGCCGTATCAAAGATGTGGATCTTTCCTTCCTCCACGACCCTCAGCTTAGATGGGTACAGCATCGAGTATGGTAGCTGGCATTCCCTCATTTGACGTTTTACTTCTACATATTTTGCTGAGAAATCTGGGAAGATGAATACTTTTCTTCCATATATTAATAAATCCACGTGATCCCCGGCTTTACTCAGAATGGTGTCTCTATCTTTGAAATGCAGCAGCTTGATCAGGATTGGTCTTGGAGGAGCCCCTGGTGGTGGTGACCGGAAGGGCACTCTGTGAGCTCTTTCAATAGCAAACATATTCGACAGAGTCTTTTCCAAACTTTGCAGTCAGCCACTACTCAAAAAATACTACAGCGTTTGTTCCCTCCGCTTTTTCTGGTATACCCATAAGGCGCAGATTATTCCTGCGGAGTCCGTTTTGTAGATCATATGCAGATATGAGACATCGTGGGCGACTTTTCCTAGGTCTTTTCTTAGAGGAGGCACTTTATCTTCCAAGCAGCTGACCCGGTCTTCTACTTCTTTAATTCTCTCAGAGACCTTCCTTAAGTCGTGTCTAATGAAAGACATATTCTCTTGTAGGTTCCCCAATTGAGTATTTTCGGAAAACAAGTGAAGCACCGCAGTTGGTGACAGCTTTGAAGACATCTACAATTGTGGGTTCAATTATTTCTTGTGCTGGTACTGCACTATTGCCTCCCTCAGCAGCTGCCATATTTATTGTGGCCTCTTCATCTGCCACCTGGCACCCTGTACTTTCTGGACTGTTATTGCAGTTGAAAAGAGGGGGATGCACCAAAAGTCCAGTGTCTCCCCTCTGTGATTTGTCAGGAACACTTGGGGCATCTGCAGGAGCCACTCTAGCAAACTGCTCCAGTCGCGCTGACATCTCCGCTGCCCTTATCCCCACTCCAGCGCCATCTTGCCTCGCCCGCACTGCAGGTCCGCTCTCCCTCCCTTCCTTCTCCTTCTTACTCTGGCGCATCATACTGCTCGTTCCTGGCTGCTCCGGTCTCTAGTCCTCAATATCGTTGTTCAGGGGACTTGTTCTGTACAATGTGTGGATGCAGGAGGATTTGCAGGATTCTCGTCCGGGAGCGCGAGTATCAGCGTCCTCTTACATGCTGCGCCAGGCTACGCCCCCAATCTAGCATCTGTGGATCCACTTATGGAAAACTCTCTATCCCTGTCTGGTACCATGAAGGAAGAGGGTAGTCAGCGTGCTGATGTCCAGGAGGGTGATGATCCTGGTGCGGTAAGGGGGTCAATCCCCTCCTTTTATTTCTTCCTTCAGTGTCTAAATGGGGCTTATTCTCTTATTTTATTTTAGAATATCAAAGAGGGCCCTAGGAAAGCTACCACTAAATCTAAAGGAAGAGAGTGTGCTGTATGCAAAAAAGACTTGCTCCCTCCTGGTCTAAGTTGTTATGTCAGCATCACTACTTCAGAATATCAAAAATATAGTCAAATCTGAAGTTCCCAATTCAATGAAAATGTTTAAAAAGTGCCTCCCTTCCTCAGCCTCGGGTAAGCAGGATCACTCTAATATAGTATCCGATTCAGAGTCTTCAGACGAGAATGAGCAAGGAGAAATCCTAGAAGATTCAAACTCTTCCTCAGATGAAAAAAACACGGGTAGACCTTTATTTTCCCCTGAGGATACGGATTCTCTGCTCAAAGCTATTAGAGCCACTAGGAAGGTGGATGAATCTAGGGAACAAAAATCTATTCAAGATATAATGTTTGGTGACCTGGGCACAAAAGATCAAGAGTCTTTCCGTTAAACGAAAATATCAAATATTTAATTCAGAAAGAGTGGAAAAAACCTGACGTTTTTTATCCCTAGAAATGTTAAAAGAAAATATCCTTTTTTTTTTTTTTTTTTTTTGAGTTCAACATTTTTATTGAGATTTTCTTATTTTTTCAAATAAAAGTAAGCAAAGCATTGCATAGATACAGTGCGTAGAAATGATGAAGTGGACGCAGCCACCGAAGATACAAGTCATTACATCTAGCCAAGAGATCAAGCCGATTGTACCATCAAAATACAAACATTAGAGTGCCCATCAAACACTATAACAGTAAATAACAAGTGCCAAACACAAATCTGTCTACACATAAGGTAAGGTTACAGGAGGGACCTCTGGAAAACACGCTCAAGGAGGACACCAACGACTATCTCCCCTACGGTGTTGTATCATTAATGCTTGTCTACCTGGCGAATTTCGGGTGAGCCATCCATGGATCCCAGGTGCGTTTATACTTCATAGGAGAAATCACAGAAGGCGGGAGTAACCTCTCATACCTACATGTATTATTCAGTTCAGTAATCACCTCCGCAACAACTGGGGGGTTCATCTCCTTCCAATGGCGGGTGATAACCAATTTGGCGCTAAGCAAAACATGCCCTACCACTGGTCTATATGATGGGCAGATTTGCTGAATGCCCAAAAACAAAAGAGCAATTCCTGGAGATGGAGGGCTGCGCTGGCCAGATACTTCACCTAGCAACAGAAATACCTGTTTCCAGTAATCAGTGATAACTGGGCATGTCCACAGGACGTGGAATAGGGAACCTACACCTCCACACTCCCTCCAGCACATAGGGGAAGATGCAGGATAAATAACATGCAATCTCTCAGGCGTATAATACCAATTTAGAAGCGTTTTAACCCCAGCTTCATAATGTGTGACACACTTGAAGTTAGAGGCCAGAAAGCCTATAGCAGAGGACCATTCAGCCGTAGAATATGAGCTGCCCAACACACTCTCCCATCTCTGGAATGATTTAGATTTGACAAATTCAGACTTATCCCCCATGTAGTCATATATGCGCCCTGTCGCCCCTTTTTTCAGCAAGTTTTGGAAGCAGTAGAGTTGGAGGATCCCTTTGTGCGTAGAAGGGGGTTTAGCAATAATTGATGACAAGAGATGTTTAACCCTAAGATAATTAAATATTTCACCTGTTGGAAACTGAAACGTCTGTTGGACCGTAGCAAATGGAAGGACCCCTGCAGAGCTAATGAGTTGGGAGACCTTCTCAATTCCCTGTTTCCGCCACTTCTGAAGACTTATATCTCTCAATATCCACTCCAAGGAGCTGATGTCAAAGTGGGAGAACAGGGTGTCTCTAGAATCTGCATAGGAACTGTGAAAGTGCAACCAAATTCTCCCCACATGTCTCACGGTTTGTAGGGAGACATCAGGGACCTTCCTGCTCCATAATATGCTAATCAACCAGTCTTTCAAGGAACCCCCTGTAATCGAGTAGGATTCTATTTGATGCCAGGCTTTGTCACAATCTATATTCCACCATTCCCTGGCTAACGACAGGCCAATGGCTCTATGGTATTCGCTAATGCAAGGTAAACCCAGTCCTCCTGCTTTTTTCCGTAAGAAGAGCTGCTTTTGGGCAATCCGGGGCTTAGATGATTGCCAAACATATTTGGACAATGCTGCCTGCGCTTTGTGGAAGAACAGATCTGGGACCGGAATAGGAAGAGCTCTAAATACGTATATCAATTTAGGTAATGTCATCATCTGAAACGCCGCCACTCTACCAACCCAGGATATATCCCTCATGGAGTATTGGGAGAAGTCGGTTGCCATGGTGTCAAGGAGAGGTTCATAGTTCAATTTGTACAAATGCATACAGGGGAACGTCAACTTAATTCCCAAATATGGAAGCTCTTTTTCCTGCCAATCTAGGGTAAAACGGGACCGTAACAATCTATCCTCTTCTCGGGAAATATTAAGCAACAGGGCTTGGGATTTGGAATTGTTAATTTTATAGTACGAGAGAGTGCCAAAGTGTGTTATCAAATCCAAAGCCGAATCTAATGACTGAAGGGGGTCTGAGAGAGTAAGGATAATGTCATCAGCATATAGTGATATCCTGTGGTCCCTCCCTCCAATGACTACCCCTTGAATACTAGATGAGCGTCGGATATGTTGGGCTAAAGGCTCAAGAGCCAGTATAAAGAGGAGGGGTGACAACGGACATCCCTGACGCGAGCCGTTAGTAATCTGGAAAGGAGCAGATACTACTCCATTAACCCATACGCTAGCTGAAGGGGAGGCATACAAGCTATAGAAGGCGTTTAAAATGCTGCCCTTGAACCCCATTCTACTAAGGACTGAGAATGCGAATGACCAGTGAAGACGGTCAAACGCCTTCTCCGCATCTAGGGTCACTGCTACCATAGAGAGGCTATTCCGTTCAACATGTTCAAAGAGATCAATCAGTCGTCTAGTGTTATCTGACGACACCCGGCCCGTAACAAACCCCGTCTGGTCATCTTTAATTAAAGAAGGAAGCATAACCGATAGTCTACTGGCTATCAGTTTGGCGAAAATTTTGATGTCTGAATTCAATAGCGAAATCGGCCTGAAATTTTGTGGTACCTCTGGGGGCTTACCTGGTTTCGGCAAGGTGACTATAAGGGCTGCGAGCATTTCTCGTGGGAACGGGGTACCAGCTAAAGCTTTATTAAAAATATCTAAGAGATATGGGGACAGTGTAGGACAGAAATGCTTATAATATTCATTAGACAACCCATCTGGGCCTGGGGATTTACCTGATGGAAGAGTAGCAATAAGTTTCTGGAGTTCAATAAGCGTAGGAGGGGAATTTAATGAATGGAGTTGGTCTTGGGATAGAGTGGGCAACTCTGAGTGGGTCAGGAAATTTTCCACTAATTCTGAGTAGTTCTGAGGTAGGTCAATACCATCCTTGAGATTATATAGGCTCTGATAGTAGGCACGGAACTGTTCTGCAATATCCCTGGGGTCTAGCAATTTGGCTTTAGAGGACGGGTGTATAAGGAAGGGGATTTTTGATTTAGTTTGTTGAGCCTTAAGTTTGTTAGCCAATAGCCTACCCGCTCTGTTTCCCTGAGCATAATGCTTTGCTTTAGACCAAAGCATGGATTTAGAATAATTTTGGGATAGTAGACTACATAGTTTGTCCCTCTCTGCTTTCAGGAGGGCAGTTATCGGAGCTGTAGGGGATACCTTATTTTGGGTCTCAAGGTCCGCAATGGATTGGAGCAACCGAGAAACCTCTTTCTCTCTGACTTTCCTCAGTTTGCACTTCAATCTAATCAGGGAGCCTCTTATGAACGCCTTGTGGGTCTGCCATAGAACATACTTATCCGTGACAGAACCATCATTAAAGGCGAAGAACTCCCTCAGTTCAGCGGATAACTCTTTAACTGCGCTAGGGTTGGAAAATAAAAACGTATCATTACGCCATATAGGGGCAGGTGGGAATTGGTATAAATCCTCCAACGACAATGTAATTGGGGCATGGTCAGACCATTGTATAAGACCAATATCCGAAGACATTGTGTGCAGCAAGGTAGCTTGATCAACAAAAAACATGTCAATACGTGAGTAAGAGAGGTGAGGGGCAGAGAAAAAGGTGTAATCTCTCTCTCCACTATGCTGAGCCCTCCACACATCAATAAGGCCCTCTGATCTCAACAAAGAAGCAGCATCTCCTCCCATACGCCGATTAGGGCTGGTGGAGTCCAACGACCGATCCATCACCATGTTAAAATCTCCACAGAGAATCACCTTCCCCTGTTTCATGCGGGTCACCTGTTTCAGTAGTTTCCGCATGAAAGAGATTTGGTGATCGTTAGGTGCGTACACGTTGACCAAGGTGTAAGTGATGTTGTTGATGGAACATACCAGAAAATATCCTTTTGATGAGGGCGAGTCCTCCTGCTGGGATAGGCCTCCTAAATTTGACGCCCCAATTGGCAAGATTTCTAAAAGGTCTGCTTTGCCTTTTGAGGACCCCAGTGCCTTGAAAGATCCGATGGATAGACGGGCAGAAGTATAACTTAAAGTATGGGAGGCTTCTACGCAGGCATTTAAACCATATATTGCCTTTAACCTCTACTGCCAGGTCTTTAAAGTTATGGCTACTCGAGTTAGAATCCCATATCCAGAATAAAACCTCCAGAGACCAGTTGCTAGGGGTGTTTCCTACCATTATTAAAGTGGTGGACTTCATTTCGGATGCTTCTGCGGATGCATTAAGATTAAATGCCAGGTCAGCAGCTCTATCTAATTCTGCTCGGAGGGCCATTTGGCTTAAGGGGTGGTCTGGTGACACGGGTTCAAAAAATAAGCTTTGCTCTATTCAGTGCCAGGGAGATTTCCTTTTTGGGTTGGTTTCGGACGATTTTTTTAGAAAAGGCCTCTAACAACAAAAAAAGGCTTTCCTGGAAAAGCAAGGGATGGCAGTATTAGTCAGAATGACCTCCACGATACCTGCTGTCAGTTGGGCCCTGTTTCATTCCAGGCCTATGGCAGATTCTAAAAGAGTATCATTGTCCCCGTTGAATGCCCCACTTCCTCTCACTGCTCAGGTGATACAATCCTTTTTTTTAAACAAATCTTTATTTAAGATTATCTTCAGTATACAAAGTATAGATAAAGTGCTTATCATACTGTAAAACGTTAAAAGAAACGTGAACAGTACAGCCATGGTCCGGCATTTACATATTAGAAATACAGAATGAAGAAGATTACACGACATGAGAAAGGCACATGATGGCAGACAGGTTAAATATGCATAATGACATAATACTAGCACAGAAGTCGAGATACGGGAGAGTATAAGGGTGATACAGAACCGTCAATGCCACAGTTGATCAAAGTCACATTTAGTAATTGGGAATCAGGTTAGCTCTCCAACCACATCCTAGCACAAATTACAGGTCATAATCATACAAGTAACGAAGGTCATAATTCTCGGAAGTTCAACAACCATTAATCACTACTAGCAGGGCTAGCTACTGCCACGTGTGCTAAAGCATTTTGACTATTAGCCTGCCATTGCAGCCATGGGGCCCACATCCGTAGGTGTTTATCGTGGGACAGGGATTCCCAACTAGACATCTCCTCCAACAAGCGAATCTCCTGAACTTTGTTAATCCAGTCTGTGATCGTCTGAGTTTTATTGGTAAGCCAATGAACTGGAACCAGGAGTTTTGCCGCAGCTACGAGGGAGGATAATAGAGAATGTTTGGTGAGAATGAATTTTTCATTGGGGCGATTCAACAGGACCACTAAGGGGGTCAGCGGGGAGGAGGAAGGGACAATTTCCAAAATGTTCTTGGAAACCATATCCCAATATGGTTGTATCAAAGGGCAAGCCCACCAGATGTGGAACAAAGTGCCCCTGGACCCTTTGCACCTCCAGCACTGCTCCGGATGTGAGGGGTCCATGGCATGCAATTTTGCTGGCGTATTGTACCACCTAGTTACCAACTTGTATGCATTTTCTTGGATCCTAATGCACCGAGAATATCCGTGAGAATGACATAGAATCCTATCTACTGTTCCCTCATCGAATGTGGTATTAAGCTCTTTTTCCCATTGGGAAATGAACCAGGGTTTGTCCGGGCCTACTTCTTCCAACAACTTATTGTATACCTTGGATATGGCTCCTTTCCTATTCGTTTGTTTGAGTAAACACGTGTCATACCAAGTAGGGTCTAGTTTATTAGGGGTGCAGGCCAGATATTGAGTACATATTTTTTGGAACTGGGAATATTGAGTGGACGACCATGGGATGTGAGGGAAACTCGTTTGCAAGCTTTGAATAGAAGGAATTGACCTTTTTTCTAAGATATCCCCAATTGCTACACTTCCCAATGCCCTCCATAGTCCCAAGTCGTCCTGGAATCCCTGAATTATTAAATACGGAACGTAACAAGTGGGAGTGTACGGAGATATGCATGGGGAGCTGCGCAGGAGTGGTGATATCTTTGACCAGGTAACCATGACCCCTTGCATAGAGTTGAGTCCCCCTTTACCCATGGTGTGGCTCGTCACTAGTTTTGGATCCCATAATGCCGCCACTCCCCTGGGGCCCAATATATTCCTAGCTATTTTGCAGCCAAATTTTGTATTCATAGGATTGCATATTTCGGAGTGTAGTCTAAGCTGAACAGCTCTGTAATATGCTGCAACATCAGGGAGACCAAATCCTCCTCTAAATGTGGGTTTGGTGAGGATCCTATATGCCAACCTAGGCTTATAGCCTCCCCATACAAATGAGGAAAAGAGACTACGAATTCTTGCAAGGAAAGATTGAGGGAGGGGGATAGGTAAGGTCTGAAGAGTGTATAATATTCTAGGAAGGATGTAGGTCTTTAATAAATTTTTCCTCCCTAACCAGGATAAGAAGGGAATCCTTATATCAGCTAATTGTTGTTTTATGCTGTCGTATAGTGGCGAATAATTCTGATGGAACAGCAAACTAGGGTCTTTAGTTACGTTGATTCCTAGGTACTTAATATGGGAATTATTCCACTCAAACGGGAAATCCCTCTCTAATTTCATAACAGATGAGTGGGACATGTTAATACCCATTGCCGTACATTTAGAGAGGTTGATCTTAAAATTGGAAAGGGCGCCAAACACTTCCAATTGTTGTAAGAGAGCTGGGAATGCCTTTTCAGGGTTGGTCAAAAATATGAGCATGTCATATGCAAACGCGGCGACAGTGTGTAAGTCCCTGATTATTGTGAGCCCCTGAATTCCAGGGTCTTGCCTCAGGGATTGTATAAATGTCTCCAAGCACAGAATAAACAATGTGGGCGAGAGCGGGCAACCCTGGAGTGTCCCGTTCGAGATCTTAAATGGAGGTGACAGGATACCGTTCACTTGCACTTTTGCGGAGGGGTTAGAATACAGAGACAGCACCGCCCCCACAAATTGGGGGGGGGAGGCCAAACTTATGCAATGTGGCTTCCATGTAGTCCCAGGCCACTCTATCAAACGCCTTTTCGGCATCGGTGCTGAGGAATACAAGCTACTTCCCTTGTTTTAAAGCAAATTGTTGAGCTTGAAGAACTCTGAAGGTGCTGTCTCTGCATTCCCTGCCCCCCACAAAGCCTGATTGTTCAGGGGATATGATCCCCGGGAGTAAAGGGGATAGCCTATTGGCCAGGACCTTAGCCCATATCTTTACGTCTGCATTCAGCAGAGAGATTGGTCTATAGCTAGAGGGGACTTCAACGTCTATGCCTGGTTTAGGCAGCACAACAATATGTGCCTCTAGAGCCTGGCTGGTTATAGGGGTACCGCTTAAAAGAGCGTTGAAGAAATTTACTAGTTGTGGACCTAGATCCGGGAAAAACTTTTTTATAGTAGGCCACTGTAAAGCCATCGGGGCCTGGGCTCTTGCCTGACGGAGTTGAGTTTAGGACTTTTTTTACTTCAGCTAATGTGATGGGGGCCAACAGTGATGATTTGGAAGAATCATCGAGGGTGGGAAGGTTCAATGCCTTCAGGAAATGTTCGATCTCCCTTTTGCGGTCTATCCGTACCTCCTCCTGTTCCTCCCCTCTAAGGTTGTATAAGTTATGGTAGTAATCTCTAAAGATCTTTGATATATCTCGGGTGTCGGTCTTGACAGGTCCTGCCTGTGATTTCATGCGCTTAATGAATACCTGGTCATCTTGTTTTTTTATGAGTGCAGTCATTATTTTTCCGCCCCTATTCCCATGGACGTAATGTTTGTGTTTCACTTTTAGGTAGGCTTTAGACGCTTTAATGTTTAACAACTCCTGTAATTCTCGTCTCGCGATCTTTAACTCCTCCAGGTCCCTGAGTGCACAAGAGCGTTTATGGGATGATTCTAGACTAGCAATGCGAGTTAAGAGGTCTGCCAATTTACGCATTCTCATTTTGCTAATATAAGACCCTAGTGCGATAAATTCTCCCCTAATCACTGCCTTATGCGCCTCCCATACTATCGCATGGGACATATTGGACGTTGTGTTGGTAGAGAAGTATGACTGTAGTTTTTGCGAGATGTTATCTACCTGAGTCTGCGAATCCAGAAGGGTGTGATTTAACCTCCAGGTCCACTCCCTGCCACACAATTCTGGAAACCCAATGACAAGGGAGACCGGCGCATGGTCAGAGACCGTGATATTGTGGAGAGTGGAGGACTTAACAGCTGGTAAGTATTTATCCTGCATAAAGAGGTAATCCAACCTCTGGTATGATTTGTGAGGGTTAGAATAAAACGTGTAATCACGCCTGTCACCATGCGCCGACCTCCAAACATCACTAAGGTGCAAAGATCTAAGGCGCGTCTGAACTGTTTTGAGGGCACGAAATGAGACGGCTGATTTCTGGGTAGAGGAGTCAAGCAAAGGGTTCAAGGCGAGATTGAGATCTCCACCGATTAACAATAGGCCAGCAGCAAACGGACCAATCCTGTCCAGCACTTCTGTCAGCCAACTAACCGTCTTCACATTTGGTGCATAAAGATTACATATTGTGACAGTTACGCGTCCCATCTCTCCCTTTAATAATAAGTATCTCCCCTCCGGATCTTTCACTACGGATTGAAATGTAAAAGGGGTACCCCGCCTGAAGCCTATACTGACTCCTCTGGCGGCAGAACTACTGGATGTAGCATGATACCACACATTAAAAGGGCTATGTTCTAAATTAGGAACGTGCAAGTGGGAGAAATGGGTCTCTTGGAGGAGTACTATATCTGCACCAATTCTCCTGAGAACCTGAAACACTCTACTGCGTTTTCTAGGACTATTACATCAATGCACATTAAGGGTGGAAAAACATAGCGTTAACGGAGCCATCTTAATAAAGTGACATTCCGCAGATTGAGGTCGTGTGTCTTACTAGACCACTTGGATGTACTAAACAGGTCAATGAACCGAATAAAACAATAACTGTAACTTAAAGGTAATAGCAAAGAAGTACGGACTTTTGGACCGGGGGGAGATGAAAGGATTGCACATGTAGACACCATGTGTATCCCAACCAGCCCAGAACCCCACTTCTAAGCCTCATGCACATTAATTTGAGTTTAAAAAATAAAGCTATCCTGACCAACATTTTTGTTTCGTTGAGGAAGGAAAGGCACAATACAAAGCAGCCTGACAGAGCGTAACTATACAGGGAGTGCAGAATTATTAGGCAAGTTGTATTTTTGAGGATTAATTTTATTATTGAACAACAACCATGTTCTCAATGAACCCAAAAAACTCATTAATATCAAAGCTGAATATTTTTGGAAGTAGTTTTTAGTTTGTTTTTAGTTTTAGCTATTTTAGGGGGATATCTGTGTGTGCAGGTGACTATTACTGTGCATAATTATTAGGCAACTTAACAAAAAACAAATATATACCCATTTCAATTATTTATTTTTACCAGTGAAACCAATATAACATCTCAACATTCACAAATATACATTTCTGACATTCAAAAACAAAACAAAAACAAATCAGTGACCAATATAGCCACCTTTCTTTGCAAGGACACTCAAAAGCCTGCCATCCATGGATTCTGTCAGTGTTTTGATCTGTTCGACATCAACATTGCGTGCAGCAGCAACCACAGCCTCCCAGACACTGTTCAGAGAGGTGTACTGTTTTCCCTCCTTGTAAATCTCACATTTGATGATGGACCACAGGTTCTCAATGGGGTTCAGATCAGGTGAACAAGGAGGCCATGTCATTAGATTTTCTTCTTTTATACCCTTTCTTGCCAGCCACGCTGTGGAGTACTTGGACGCGTGTGATGGAGCATTGCCCTGCATGAAAATCATGTTTTTCTTGAAGGATGCAGACTTCTTCCTGTACCACTGCTTGAAGAAGGTGTCTTCCAGAAACTGGCAGTAGGACTGGGAGTTGAGCTTGACTCCATCCTCAACCCGAAAAGGCCCCACAAGCTCATCTTTGATGATACCAGCCCAAACCAATACTCCACCTCCACCTTGCTGGCGTCTGAGTCGGACTGGAGCTCTCTGCCCTTTACCAATCCAGCCACGGGCCCATCCATCTGGCCCATCATGACTCACTCTCATTTCATCAGTCCATAAAACCTTAGAAAAATCAGTCTTGAGATATTTCTTGGCCCAGTCTTGACGTTTCAGCTTGTGTGTCTTGTTCAGTGGTGGTCGTCTTTCAGCCTTTCTTACCTTGGCCATGTCTCTGAGTATTGCACACCTTGTGCTTTTGGGCACTCCAGTGATGTTGCAGCTCTGAAATATGGCCAAACTGGTGGCAAGTGGCATCTTGGCAGCTGCACGCTTGACTTTTCTCAGTTCATGGGCAGTTATTTTGCGCCTTGATTTTTCCACACGCTTCTTGCGACCCTGTTGACTATTTTGAATGAAACGCTTGATTGTTCGATGATCAGTGCTGCATCCCTCTGCAAGATATCTCACAATTTTTTACTTTTCTGAGCCTGTCAAGTCCTTCTTTTGACCCATTTTGCCAAAGGAAAGGAAGTTGCCTAATAATTATGCACACCTGATATAGGGTGTTGATGTCATTAGACCACACCCCTTCTCATTACAGAGATGCACATCACCTAATATGCTTAATTGGTAGTAGGCTTTCGAGCCTATACAGCTTGGAGTAAGACAACATGCTTAAAGAGGATGATGTGGTCAAAATACTCATTTACCTAATAATTCTGCACTCCCTGTAGGCAACCTGGTCACACAGCTATGGGCTTATAGCCAAATATGAAGTTAGCAAATGAAAATGCCAGTGACTCTGTCTGTCGTAGAAAAACTAGAAGGCAGGGTAATTAACAGGTACCCAGACCGGCCATAACAACAATGATGCAACTGCTAAGAGGAAGAGAAATGGCGTTAACAGCGAACCCTTAGTCCGGATCTCCAAGGGGCCATGCTCTCTTGTTCTTCCCAGCTCTTTGAGGTTTCGGTTTCATCCATCTGGACACCTGGGGGAGCGGTGGTAAGTCCTCCACAGGTAGGACGGGTAACCAGGAGGGAATCTCAATCGGAGGCTGTTGTAGTGCTTCCCAAACCGGTGGCAAGTCCTCAGGCGATCGGACGGTGTAGCGGCGGTTTCCTACTGTGATAGAAATCCCAAATGGGAAGAGCCATCGATATGGGAACTTGGACGACCGTAGGAGATCAGTGAGGGGCTTCAGTAAGCGCAGTTTTTGCAGCGTGGATGCAGCTAAGTCCTGATAAACTTGAACCTGGACACCTTGGAGCTTCACTTCTCCTTGCTTCCTAGCCGCTTGGAGGATTAATTCGGTGTCTCTGTAGCTCAGGATGCCGCAGATTATATCTCTTGGATTGTCTCGGGACGCCGACTTCGGTTTTAATGCTCTGTGCACTCTTTCCACAGTGATGTGTGCCGCTTGCTCTGGGCCTAGTAGCATGCTGAAAAGGGAGTCCATGACTTGAAATAAGTCCTCCTTATCATCCGCCTCTGGGAGCCCCCTGAGCCTGATGTTCCTCCTTCTATTCCTGTTCTCCTGATCCTCCATTTGAAGCAGGAGTGTATTCATCGCCCTGGTATGCGAGAGCAGGGAGTCTTTCACCGCTGCGTTGAAGGTGAGTATGGCGTCCTGCGACTGCTCCAGCGTCTCAACGCGGTCGCCTATGTGGTGCACGTCCGCTTTAATCGCCACCAGGTCCGCGGCTAGAGGGGCAAGTGCTCACTGTAGGGCTTCTTCAAGAAATTCCTTAGTGAGGCCGGGTCTCTCGTCGCTGTGCGATGCACTGTCATCTCCTGGAAGCTGGGCTGAAGCATGGTCTCCTACAGCTGAGCCGGGAGGTTTCGGCGCCATCTTGGAGGGCCGCGCCTGCGGCTGGGCAGCCGGTTTACTCAGGAATTTGTCCATCTCTAGGCTGGAGCTCGGGTCCTCTTTACGCCCCGGTGCAGTCTGCATACAATCCTTCGGCTGGATCTTCATGCCGAGGTCAGGATAGCGCTGAATTGAGGCTTAGACGGGTGCTGGTGACGAGAGCTCTGCTAACAAGCAGCCGCCATCTAGCTCGGTCAGGCCACGCCCCTAGGTGATATAATCCTTAACCTAGTGGCTAGAAACTTCAAATCTGACTCAGGGCCTCCCTTGGAATCTATAAGAGCAAATAACTATCACCACAGATGCCACTCCGACCGGGTGGGGGGCCTATTGTTAGGGGGTGTGGAGTTCAACAGAGAGTCAGGATTCAAAGGGAGTAAAAATCTTCTCAGACAGTGCCACGGTGGTATCCTACCTAAACAGGCAATGAGGGACAAGGTCAGAAAATCGTATGTCTTTAGCCGCAATTTTTTTTTCTCTAATCATTCCTTATGTTCCTTTCATCAAGGCTGTACACTTAAAGGGAACAGAAAACAAGGTGGTGGATTATCTAAGCAGAAACCATTTGGATCGATCAGGGAGAATGGTGTTAAAACCAAGAAGTCTTCAGTCAGATAGTTCAGCTGTGGGGCCAACCTCAAGTAGACCTTTTTGCAACCAGACAGAACACAAAATGCAACCTATTATTTTCTCTAAATCCAAAAGATTTTCTGTCAGGGATCGATGCCTTCTCCCTTCCATGGCCGGATCAGCTTCTGTATGCCTTTCCTTCTCTAAGACTTCTTCTGAGGGTATTACAGAAACTGAGGCAGGAACAGACGAGGCTCATTCTAACCACAGGAGAATGTGGTTCACTTGTTTGAGGAAGCTATCTCTTGTAGATCCCTGGATTCTTCTGGACGGGCAGGATCTGTTGTTTCAGGGTCCTGTCTTCCATCTGGAAGTGAGAAACCTTTATATAACAGCCTGGTATTTGAAGGGGAAATCCTAGAGCGTAGGGGTCTATCTAAGGAAGTTATATCTGCCCTATTATCATGTAGGAAAAAAGTAACCTCTACTATTTACCTCAGAGTATGGAAGACCTTCTTAAATTTTTCTAAAGTCCTGGTAGATCCCTTGAGTTCTCCTCCTATGTCCAAAATTTTAGATTTTTTACAAAAGGGTCTTGATAAGAAGCTAAGAATTCGCACCCTTAAAGTTAAAGTTTCTGCCCTTAGTGCTTTCTTTGATTTCCCTATTGGCAATTATCTGTGGATTAGGAGGTTCTTTAAAGCGGTTAGTAGGATTTAGCCTGTGATCAGATCTTCCGTTCCCCTGTGGGATCTTAATCTAGTTTTGTCTAGAATGATGGAGCCTCCTTTCGAACCTCTGCAGGATTTATCTATTAAAACTTTGTCTTTCAAAACTGCTTTTCTGGTGGCTATCACCTCTGCCAGGTGTGTGGGTGAGATTTCTGCCTTTTCAGCCTCTTCTCCTTATACTAACATCCTGGAGGACAGAATGCTCATTAAACCAGATCCTTCTTTTCTACCTAACGTGGTCTCCCTGTTTCATAGGACCCAAGACATTGTTCTTCCATCCTTGTGTCAATCCCCAAAGAACGAGAAAGAGAGGAGGCTCCATTGTCTAGACGTTAAAAGATGCCTGTCTGAATATCTGAAAGTCACTGGTCAATGGAGGAAATCCTCTAGACTTTTTGTATAGTTTGGTGGGAGAAACAAAGGTAATAATGTTTCTTCTATAACTCTATCCAGATGGATAGTGGGGGCTATTGCTTTAGCCTATTCCTCAACGGGGGAAACTCCCCCTTTGGGATTTGGTGCTCACTTAACCAGATCCATTTCTTGGGCTGATGCATCTCTAGAACAATTTTGTAGGGCTGCTACCTGGAAGTCTCCATGTACTTTTTTTTCATCACTACAGGTTAGATTTAGAATCTAAGGACCGTTTACCTTTCGGCAGGAAGGTCTTGCAGGCAGTAGTCCCCCCCTTCAAGCTAGTTACTATTGTAGTCTTCTCTCAAATGTGCTGTCATGGGCGTAAGGGAAATTCAGGATTACACTTTTTCCATAAGCCCATGACAGCACCTGGGATTTATTCCCACCCTATGTTTTCAGCTTGTATATAATGCATATTAAAATATATATATATATATATATATATATATATAATAAATAATTTAAAATGTGTTTTAGGACAAGCTCTCGCAATTAACTGGTGGTATAGGGGCAGAGACCCTCCTTAAGAGCTCTCCACGAAAGTTCTTGTTTCCTGTCCTGGATGGAGGCGGTCTCTCAAGGGTGCTGTCATAGGCTCATGGGAAAACTATTACCGGTAAGTGTAATCCCGAATTTCATAAATTTCAAGAAATATAATGTTATGCAGCTAAAAAAAAATTCTATTTTTTTTATAAAAACTTTATTAGTTTTGACAGTAAGGGTGTACATCTTCACAGACTGACTTGTACACAAAACAAGTCATACAAGTACACATCAGTGCATACAGAGTATGCTTCATATAATATATGAGGAAAACTAATAACGAGAACAAGTAAGAGCAACAACATCAAAAGTAACAACAATCGTTCCCAGTTAATACCAGTAAGCGTGAAAGACAAATAAAAGTATCTCTGGCTTCTTCAGGGGTAACGGGCATCCTGTTACCACTGAAGAAGCCAGAGATACTGGCGAAACATGTCGGGGGGAAGATTTAGGTTTTAACAAGCGGTCATGTTTCCACTGTTAGAGTCAAATAGTAGTCCGGCTGGATTACTGTGACCTGTTTGGTACAATCAGCAGGTTGCATATACAGGAGATATAACTGTGTTGCCAACGTCTGTAATAAATGTTAGCTGTCAAACAGCATTTCAAGTTGTAAAGTGGGTCGATGGAACAAGTCCCCCACTACAAATACAGGGCAACAAATTGACAATCAGATATAGCTGACAACCAGATCGAGTAGGTAATAATATTTACAGACGTGGCACGGCAAGAGGTTGTCCTCATAGCCTTTAGAGCGAGCGATTGTGCACATCGCCTCTAATTGACTATATCATCATCTCCAACAGTGGATTGTAGACTGTGTTTTTAATACCTTAGTAGCTTTTTTTGTTTCTTTGTCCGTAGTCTAACAAGTTGTGATTCACATTCACATTTAGTGACACATTTTAATGAATATTATAATAAAAGTAAAGTATTAGTTTGCACCCGGGCCAAGATAGGTTCTATTGCCTGTATAGGCATTTGTAAATAAAGTTGCTAATTAACCTTGCCCAGGTCAGGTCCTGAATTTATAGATTAGAATATATTTATTAGCCAGAAAATTTTGAATACAAAAATGACTTGCCTCATAGTAACTAAACTTTTAATTATTTTTTTTGTAAAATGTCCTAAATGCCCTAATACTTTTTCTAACATACTTTATTAATGGATTTAGAATTTTTTATAGAATTTTCCCTCCCTGATGTGCAGATTTCCCTATGCGCTTTCAATTTACTTTTCTGCACACCGCTGACTTCTCAGCGGGGTACGGACCCTACACTTTATGAATGGGGCCGCAGCGCAGGGAGTACAGGTAGGGAGCACACATTGCTGCTCCTGTCTGTGCCCCCTGAGGTTTGCTAAATGCTGGCATAGCACATGGGTATGCCAGGATTAGCTGAGGGGCTCCTGCTTGTGCCTGCTTCTCTAAACTAAGAGTCCTGCATATCAACTTTTAGCTTAGCAAAGCAGGCACAGGCAGGAGCCCGCTCCACTCAGCTAAAAGAATTCAAACCTAGCTGCTTAACTGCAATTAAGTGTCCTGTAATACAGTTGTGAACAGTGGAGAGGGTTTCTAAGATAGAAGGCAGGGATGTCGTTTTCAATTAATCGCAGTTTTAGTCCTAGTCATTATAAGGTCCTGGGACCTTATAAGGTCTGTGAACAGCAGTGCCTCAAGGATAAAGGAATCCGAGCCACTTTTGGAACCCAAGCAGATGCCAACTCTGTAATGTTCCTTAGCAATTAGGGTTGTCACGATACCAAAATTTTGATTCGATTTCAATACCAGTCGATACTACGCGAAAAAAATAAAACACCAAAAAAGCTGCGTACATTCACCATTTTATGGAAAGTCCAGCCCATAATAGAGCAGACCTATCCTATTTTTTGGGGGGGACAAGGTGACAAAAAAATGGCAAATCGCGCATTTTTTTTTTCTGTTAAGGAGTTCACCACATAGGAGATATTTTTTATATTTGAATAGTTTGCACTTTTTTGGGCGTGGCAATATGTAATATGTTTATTTTTTATATTGTTTATATATTTTATATATAAAATTGGGAAAGGGGGTGATTTAAACTTTTAGTATTGGTGTTTTTTTAACTTTTTTTTTACTTACTAACTATTAGCCCCCTTAGGGGCTAGAACCCTTGTCCTATTCACCCTAATAGAGCTCTATTAGGGTGAATAGGACTTTACACTGTCCCAGCTGCCCTGGGCCTTGTGCACACAGCAAGCAGGGAGCTTACTATGGCAGACAAGGCTTCAGTAGCTCTCTCGCTGCCATGGTAACTGATAAGATCCCCATGATTTCACTGCTGGGGCTCTGATCAGAAGCTGCCACTGCCACCAATAAAGAGGAGAGGAGGGGACCCTGTGGCCACTGCCACCAATTACTTTAATACTGGGGGGTTGGAGGGGGCACACCACACCACCAATGATTATATTTTGTAATGTTGGAGGAGTGCATTGCGCCACCAATGAACATAATTAACCCATTAATTTAAGTGTAAGCAGCGGGTGCCGGCGGGGGTATCACATACCTGGCCTCTATGAAAGGGTGCTGTGATCCCCGTCAATTAACCCCTCAGGTGTGGCACCTCAGGGGTTAATTGCCACGGTTTGCACGATCGCTGTGCCCTGTTATATATGCTGCAGACCATTGCTCCTTAGTAAAGATACATTTTAGATCTTGTTCCCATCAGGACTGAATGCAATATGATAGGTAGTCATCTTTTAAGGGTCGGAAAAATTGAGTTCATAATGTGTGCTAGGAGAAGGCTCCTTTGGGTCTAAAGTGAAAAAATGGCAGAGTTGTAGGTATTTAAAGAAATCGCTTTAAGGAATATTGTGAACGGTGGTAATCTGCTCAAAGAGGCAAGGGCCCCTACAGCAAGCACACCTTTATTAATCCAACTAGTAAAGTCCACATCTACTACAAGTGTTTGAGAGGGGAAAATGGACGAGCTGGAAAAGAACAGTATTTCTATGTACTATAATCTGCCTGCAAATTCAAACCTCCACCTCCAAAGTTGGAGAATGTAAAGAAATGGCTCTACTACGTAAATAAGCTGACCATAGGAGAGCACAAAGAGATGGATAGCCAGACAATCCAGTCTCAATGGCTTCTCAGTGTTTAGATGTATTGGTAACCCACCAGGATTTGATTATCTATAATAGCTGCCTTATAATAGAAAGCTACACAAGGGCATCAAGCCCCCCATAGTTACTGGGAGTAAAATAGTTCTCATTGGTACATTGGCTCTCTGTGTTTATTGGATTTATTCCAAAGGTGCCCAGAAGGCCGATCCATGGCCTCTTTTTTAACTGGGAAATTTCTAGTAGCCCTATGTACTCTGTCAGTTATACACTGTTTATTTTATTAACCATACCCCATAACAGTGACCTCCATAGCACATCATCCCCTTAACTGTGACCTTCACAGCACCCTGCTCCCTTAAGGCTTCTTTCACACTTGCGTTTTTGCCTGATCCGACGGGCATCAGCAAAAAGCTTCAGTTCCTAATAATACAACCGGCTGCATCCGTTATCAATAGATCTAGTTATATAATCTTTAAAATAGCAATGACGGATCCGGCATGAAGACCACTGAAAGTCAATGGGGGACAGATCCGTTCTCTATTGTGTCCGAGAAAACAGATCCGGGACCATTGACTTGTATTCTTTTGCTCTGCATCCCATGACAGAAAGAGAACTCTTCGGTATGGGAACTCAACCAAATGGAACGGAATGTATTCTGGTGCACTCCGTTCTGTTCAGTTTTGTCCCCATTGACAATAAATGGGGACAAAACGGAAGCGTTTTCTCCGGTATTGAGATCCTCTGCCGGATCTGAATACTGGAAAAGTTAAACGCAAGTGTGAAAGTAGCCTAACAGTGATCTATAAAAGATGAATTGTTATGGAAACCAGGTGTAAAACTGCATATGCAAGCTTCTGTTGGCTAATAAGGGTCATGTGACTATATGTATGGCAGTTAGGATGAGTGAAGGACCTCTGAGCTTTTATTGGCTAATTAGGGTCATGTGACCGTGTGTATGGCAGTTAGGGTATGAGTGAAGAACCTGCAAGCTCCTATTGGCTAATATATTTTTTGGGAATATCTCAAGTACGGTCTATTCTACAGAGGTAAGACCTTTAAGACCCTTTACGATAGAGATAAGACCCTTTTGAATCCAGAGGGAAAAAAAGCAGGCTGGTTTGAGATCTGCATTTATACAAGCAGGCAAATAACGCAAGTTTGTCAGCGTTTGCGTGTTTGAGTTCAAGTGTGTGTTTGCATTAAGTGTGTGACTTTAGATTACGTAAAGGGAGTATTTGTGAGAGCTAAATTATTTGCGTGCATTGCTGAGTGGCTGTGCCTGACTTTATTGTACACTGTGACTTGCTTTTGCTGTCTAATTAGGAGAAGTTAAATAGCCAGCCTTGAGGGCAGCTCAGTCCTTTTGAATCCAGAGGGGAAAAAAAGCAGGCTGGTTTGAGATTTGCATTCATACAAGCAGGCAAATAATGCGAGTTTGTGAGCGCTCGCGTGTTTGATTTCCAGTGTGTGTTTGTATTAAGTGTGTGACTTTAGATTACGTGACTTCTGATTCAGGGACTTTAGGAGGTGACTACAGTAAGTTAGATTCTTATCACTGCACTATATTGTATTTTTCTCTGTTCTTGCGTAATCCCCATTTAGTATGTGTTCCATTATTGACAGCGCAGTCCAGTGCATATCTTGTCTAATGTGTGCAGTCCTGGAACAGCCATTTGAGGGTGCATATCTTTGTTTAAAATGTGAGAAAATTGCCCATTTGGAATCGCAGTATCTAACCGGGCGAGTATCGAGTATCTAACCGGGCGAATTTCAACACTGGGAAGCGTTGACAATTTGGAAAAGAGTTTGCTTCTCACTGAGAAAGCACTCTATGGGTTAGATGTGGGGGAGGGTGGTAGCGAGGAGGCTCAGGAAAGTGAGGAAGCTCAGGATAGCAGGACAGGCCAGACCGGTGCTGGTAGTGGGAGACTCAATTATTAGGGGTACAGATAGGACGATCTGTCACAAAGACCAGGATCGTCGAACGGTGTGTTGTCTTCCTGGTGCTCTAGTTCGACACATCGCAGATCGGGTTTACATATTACTGGGAGGGGCTGGAGAAGATCCAGAGGTCATGGTCCATATCGGAACCAATGACAAAGTTAGAGGTAGGTGGAGCATCCTTAAAAATGATTTTAGGGATTTAGGTCAAAAGCTTAGGGCAAGGACTTCAAAGATAGTATTTTCCAAAATACTACCGGTACCACAAGCCACACAAGAAAGGCAGCGGGAAATTAGGGAGGTTAACAAGTGGCTCAAGAACTGGTGTAGGAAGGAGGAGTTTGGGTTCCTGGAGAACTGGGCCGACTTCTCTATCGGCTACAGGCTCTATCGTAGGAATGGGCTGCACCTCAATGGGGAAGGGGCAGCTGTGTTGGGGGAGAAGATGGCTAGAAGGTTGGAGGAGTGTTTAAACTAGGGACTGGGGGAAGTTACTACGTTATAGGATGGGAAGATAGTGCAGATAGAGACCGGAGTAACGGAGAGGAATGGAAGGAGGGACTAGAGCAGTTCAGAAGGAAAAGTGTAGGGTAAAAAAATATACATAAACCTCTTAAATGTATGTATACTAATGCCAGAAGCCTGACTAATAAAACTAGGGAATTGGAATTAGTGATGTATGAGGAGGACTATGACATAGTGGGAATAACTGAGACATGACTAGATGATAGCTATGACTGGGCAGTTAATGTACAGGGTTACAGTCTGTTTAGAAAGGATTGCCAAAACCGGAGAGCGGGAGGGTCTGCCTTTATGTTAAGTCCTGTCTAAAGCCCACACTCCGGGAAGATATAAATAAGGGACATGATAATGTGGAGTCACTGTGGGTAGAAATACATGGAGTCCACAGAAAATCTACTACTAAACGAGATAGACGAGGCGGCAAATCATAATGAGGTGGTTATTATTGGGGACTTCAACTACCTAGATATTGTCTGGGAAACTGAAACTTGTATATCTCATAAAGGAAACAGGTTCTTGGCAATAACCAAAGACAATTACCTTTCCCAATTCGGACTAGAGGGACGGCCATACTAGACTTAGTATTAACCAATAGACCTGACAGAACAACAGATGTGCAGGTTGGGGGACACCTGGGAAATAGAGATGTCGCGAACATAAAATTTCCTCAAATGTTGGCGAACGGGCGAACCGCCATAGATATCAATAGGCAGGCGAATTTTAAAACCCACAGGGACTCTTTCTGGCCACAATAGTGATGGAAAAGTTTTTTCAAGGGGACTAACACCTGGACTGTGGCATGCCGGAGGGGGATCCATGGCAAAACTCCCATGTAAAATTATGTAGTTGACGCAGAGTCCGGTTTTAATCCATAAAGGGCATAAATCACCTAACATTCCTAAATTGTTTGGAATAACGTGCTTTAAAACATCAGGTATGATGTTGTATCGATCAGGTAGTGTAAGGGTTACGCCCGCTTCACAGTGACAGACCAAACTATGACAGACCAAACTCCCTGTTTAATGCACCGCAAACAACCGCAAGCAGTCCATTTGCACAACCGCAAACTCCCCATTTGCACAAGGTTGGATACCAAGCTAGCCATGTCCCGTTCCTTGTCCTCACTGATGTCATTGAAGGTCTCTTCCTCCACCCAGCCACGTACAACACCAAGGGTCCCCGAAAGGTGACAACAAGCCCCCTGGGACGCCTGCTGTGTTTGGTCTTCCACCTCCTCAAAGCCACCTCCCTCCTCTGACTCCTCTTCTTCAGAATCCTCTCTCTGCGTTATTATAAGGTGTGTTAAGTAGTACTATTCCTATCAGTGGACGTAACAGGGATTAAACTATCAGGGGACGTGTATATGGAATCGATTTTAGGAACCGGGAGATGGAAAAAGATGCTTGGTCGGTCCTCTTACTTCCAATTTGGGGCACTGCGCGTGCGATCTACTGTGCCACCAGATAGGAGTGGTGTGTTAAGTAGTACTATTCCTATCAGTTTAATCCCTGTTACGTCCCCTATCAGGGGACGTGTATATGGAATCGATTTTGCCAATGGCAATCAGGAGGACGTGTATATGGAATCGATTTTAGGAACCGGGAGATGGAAAAAGATGCTTGGTCGGTCCTCCTACTTCCAAGTTGGGCACTGCGCGCGCAATCTACTGTGCCACCAGACAGGAGTGGTGTGTTAAGTAGTACTATTCCTATCAGTTTAATCCCTGTTACGTCCCCTATCAGGGGACGTGTATATGGAATCGATTTTGCCAATGGCAATCAGGGGGACGTGTATATGGAATCGATTTTAGGAACCGGGAGATGGAAAAAGATGCTTGGTCGGTCCTCCTTCTTCCAATTTGGGGCACTGCGCGTGCCAGATAAGAGTGGTGTGTTAAGTAGTACTATTCCTATCAGTTTAATCCCTGTTACGTTCACTAGAATTATTATTATTATTACTATTATTATTATAAGGTGTGTTAAGTAGTACTATTCCTATCAGTTTAATCCCTGTTACGTCCCCTGTCAGGGGACGTGTATGGAATAGATTTTAGACAACCGCAAAGAGTTGTCAATAGTTGACACTCTCATGACATAAATTTTATTCCTCTGTGCGTCAATCTTGGTGTAGTGATGACTGTGCTTGTGCGCACGTTTGGGAGATTGCAGGCGATGGGGTTTTTTCAAAGCCTATGGTCATGTGCTGAGGTAGTTCAGTGACAGTTATGTGACCCAGAAAACAATGATTCTGCAGTGTGGGCCCATTGTTGGCCTAGTAATAGGCTTTAATGATCACCTTAGATGATCACAAAGAAAATTAATGTTTTTTCTATGCAAAATTATCCAGCCGATCGTTTTTGGTCTGTTCACAATGAAGCAACGACCTTATCATCTGGGGTGTGCCAACATTGCCATTGCCAACACTTATAGAGGTGGTCGCTTCATTGTGATACGCAAGCCCCTTCACCACAACAAGGTAACGATCACGCAGGGGAATTTACACATGTATGTGCTTTTTTTTTGTTTGGTTTTTGAAGCCACAGTGCAGCACCAGAGGCCAGAAAAATTAGGCATGTACACATGCCTGAAAAACTAGGTATTGTTGCAGCCGCTGCGGTAGCAGCTGCCAGAAAAATTGATGTTTCCCAGACAGAAAGTGCCCTAAAACATTGCGCTTAAACCCTAGTTGGTGGCGGAAAGGTCGCGCAAGTCATCCGGCATTCAGAGATAAAATACAGCAGCGTGTGGACCATTTTTAGCCCAAGGCAGCTCATCTCATCATGCCTTTTTTAGTCGAATGTATCGCCCACTGTAAGTCCCTTCGGGATCCATCCCTCATTCATCTTAATAAAGGTGAGGTAATCTAGACTTTTTTTGACCTAGGCGACTTCTCTTCTCAGTGACAATACCTCCTGCTGCACTGAAGGTCCTTTCTGACAGGACACTTGAAGCGGGGCAGGCCAGAAGTTCTATCGCAAATTGGGATAGCTCAGGCCACAGGTCAAGCCTGCACACCCAGTAGTCAAGGGGTTCATCGCTCCTCAGAGGGTCAATATCTGCAGTTAAGGCGAGGTAGTCTACTACCTGTCGGTCGAGTCGTTCTCTGAGGGTGGACCCCGAAGGGCTGTGGCGATGCGTAGGACTTAAAAAGCTCTGCATGTCCTCCATCAACAACACGTCTGTAAAGCGTCCTGTCCTTGCCGGCGTGGCCGTGAGAGGATTACTTTCACCTCTTCCCTGTTAGATTCCCGTTGTGCTGTGACATCACCCTTATACGCTGTGTAAAGCATACTTTTTAATTTATTTTGGAACTGCTGCATCCTTTCCGACTTCCGGTAATTCAGTAACATTTCAGGCACTTTCTGCTTATACCGGGGGTCTAGTAGCGTGGCCACCCAGTACAGGTAGTTCTCCTTCAGCCTTTTTATACGAGGGTCCCTCAACAGGCACGACAGCATAAAAGACCCCATTTGGATGCCGAGCTACTCATGTCCCGTTCCTCATCCTCAGTGATCTCACTGAAGGTCTGTTCTTCCCCCCAGCCACGTACAACACCACGGGTACCAGATAGGTGACAACGGGCACCCTGGGATGCCTGTTGTGGTTGGTCTTCCTCCTCCTCCTCAAAGCCACATTCCTCCTCTGACTCCTCTTTCAGCGTTGCCGCAGGTCCAGCAAGCGATGCTGATAAGGCTGTTTCTGCTGGTGATGGTGACCACAACTCTTCCTCTTCACGCTCATCTACGCCCTGATCCAGCACTCTTCGCAGGGCACATTTGTCACCTCCTCAAAAGGACGCATGAGCCTACAGGCATTGCACATGAGCGTCCAGTAACGTGGCAAAAAAATTCCCAGCTCCGTAGAGGCTGTCCTAGCACCCCGGTCATACAAATACTCGTTGACGGCTTTTTCTTGTTGGAGCAGGCGGTCGAACATTAGGAGTGTTCCAACGTGTCGGGCTGTCGCAAATCAAGAGCCTCACTGGCATGTTGTTTCGCCGCTGGATATCTGAAAAGTGCGCCATGGCCGTGTAGGAACGTCTGAAATGGCCACACACCTTCCTGGCCTGCTTTATGATGCCCTGTAAGCCTGGGTACTTATGCAAAAAGCGTTGTACGATCAGATTACACACATGTGCCATGCACGGCACATGTGTCAACTTGCCCAAATTCAATGCTGCCAACAAATTGCTTCCGTTGTCACACACCACTTTGCCGATCTCCAGTTGGTGCGGAGTCAGCCACTGATCCACCTGTGCGTTTAGGGCGGACAGGATTGATGGTCCGGTGTGACTCTCTGCTTTCAGGCAAGTCAACCCCAAGACGGCGTGACAATGTCGTATCCGGGATGTGGAATAGCCCCTGGGAGCTGGGGGGGTGCCGTTGATGTGCAGCAAGACACAGCAGCAGAAGAGGACTCAGCCGAGGAGGTTATGGAAGAGGATGGAAGAGGATGGAGTAGGAGGAGTAGAGGACTTTGCAGACCAGGTATCAGTGGTCAGATGGACCCTTGCCCCAACACTGTGTGCCAGACATGCCGTGACTTCCTTTTGTACAATCGAGTACAGGTTGGGGATTGCCTTTTGTGCAAAGAAATTTCGTCCGGGTACCTTCCACTGCGGTGTCCCAATAGCTACAAATTTTTTGAAGGCCTCAGACTCCACCAGCTTGTATGGTAAAAGCTGGCGGGCTGAGAGTTCAGACAAGCCAGCTGTCAGACGCCGGGCAAGGGGGGGACTTTGTGACATTGGCTTCTTACGCTCTAACATGTCCTTGACAGACACCTGACTGTAGGCAGATGAGCAGGAACTATCTATATGATGCTCAAGGCGAGAGACGGAGTGGCGGATGGTTGAGAGGGGGCAAGGAGGACAGCAGTGGTTGACGTGGATGAAGATGCTGGACCAGGAGGAGGATGACGGCTTTGAGTTTGTGTGCTGCTTGTACTCATGTGTTGATCCCATAGGCGTTTGTGATGTGCGATCATGTGCCTTCGCAAAGCAGTTGTACCTAGGTGGGTGTTGGACTTCCCACGACTCAGTTTCTTTTGGCACAGGTTGCAAATGGCATCGCTGTTGTCAGAGGCAGACACACAAAAAAAATGTCATACTGCTGAGCTCTGCAATTACGGCATTCTGGTGGTGGCAACAGCATGCGTTGATTGGCGTGCTGTCTGGCTGACCCCGGGTGCCGGTTTCTTCCAACTGATATGTAAATAACTCCTCTGACAGATCAAGTGAAGCGGCTGTGGTGCTAGTGTTGGTGGTGGTGGCAGGCAAGCGAGTGGTAACTTGAGAGGTGCCCGAAGCTGAGCTGGAGGAGGATGGTGCGTCAAGGTTCCGAGCGGAAGCTGTAGAAGATTGGGTGTCCTGTGTTAGCTAGTCAACTATATCCTCAGAACTTTTCGAGTTCAGGGTACGTGGCCTCTGAACACTGGGCATTATTCTAGGGCCAAAGGGAATCACAGCACCACGACCACGACGGCCCCTGCGGGGTGGCCTGCCTCTGCCTGTAATTTTTTTTAGATTAGTTAAGTTGTACTATGCGTGCAAGCTACTGTGACACCAGATATGAGTTGCGCTGAAGTGACACTATGCGCTTGCAGCTGGGCCTTAAACACACAAAGACGTGCAGGCAACTGACTGCTATTTATTCACTGTCAAAATTTTTGTTTTTCTTTAAATGGAATCGAATGTGACACCAGATATGAGTTGCACTGAAGTGACACTATGCGTGTGCCGGCAACTGACTGCTATCATATTACAGTCCAAAAAGTTTTTTTTTTTTTATGCAAGCTACTGTGACACCAGATATGAGTGGTGGCACTGGGCAAGTGGGGACAGTATACGCTGTGAGCCTGACACACACGCTGGCAGGCAACTGCAATTAGATTACACAGGAAAAAATAAATAAATAAGCAGACTGATGTTCTAGCCCTAAAAAGGGCTTTTTGGGGTGCTGTCCTTAGAGCAGAGATCAGATGAGTCTTCCAGGACTGTAGTGGACACTGAATACACTGGCCTAGCTATCGATTTCCCTATTAAATCAGCAGCAGCTACACTGTCCCTCCTCTCACTAAGAATGCCGCTTCCGAATGAATCTAAAATGGATGCTGTCCAGGAGGTGGGAGGGTCTGGGAGGGAGGGTATGATGCTGATTGGCTGGAATGTGTCTGCTGACTGTGAGGTACAGGTTCAAAATTTACTCAATGATGACGAATAGGGGGTGGACCGAACATCGCATATGTTCGCCCGCCGCGGCGAACGCGAACAAGCTATGTTTGCCGGGAACTATTCGCCGGCGAATAGTTCGGGACATCTCTACTGGGAAATAGTGACAAAGTAATAACCTTCCAATTATCATTCAAAAGAGTGTTTTTTTCAGGGAGGAACAAAAAAAAAAAAAGCTAAATTTAGCCAACTAAGAGAGACAACAGGCGTAACTAACTGGGACAAATCTAATTTTAAGAGGTACATACCTTATGGGAATAAAAGGTTAAGGAACAAGAAGAAACCAATGTGGATAAATAGAACTGTAAAGAAAGCAATAAATGACAAAAATAATTTAAATCACTAAAACAGAAGGGTGGCGAGGAAGCACTAAAAAACTATAAGAAAAAATAGAATATGTAAAAAACAAATAAAAGCAGCCTAACTAAAGACCGAGAGATTTTTTGCCAAAGTGAGAAAAACTAACCCTAAAATGTTCTTCAATTATGTAAATAGTGAAAAGTATAAATCTGAAGGTGTCAGCCCTCTACAGAGTAATGAGGGGGGGAGTTGCAGAGAGCAATGAGGAGAAAGCAAAGCTATAAAAAAAATTATCCACTGTATTCACTGAGGAAAATAAACTGTCAGATGAAATGCAGAATGTAAAAGTAAATTCCCCATTAAAAGTGCCCTGTCTGACACTGGAAGAAGTACAGCGGCATCTTAAAAAGATTAAAATAGACAAATGGCCAGGACCAGATGGCATACACACCCGTATCCTAAGAGAATTAAGTAATGTCATAGCCAGACCCTTATTTCTGATATTTAACCGCTTCCTGACCGCCTAACGCAGAATTGCGTTTCGAAGGCGGCCGGTTTATTCCTCCTTGACGCATCGGCGCGTCATCTCGCGAGACACGAGATTTCGAGCATAGCCGGCTCGCACATGCGCAATGCGGGCCGGGAAAACTTGCAGGAGAAGTTCGTCATCACCCTGCCAGCCAATTATCATCGCTGGCAGGTTGATGACTTTTAAAAAATCTAATCACAAGCCATCTAACACATTATATTTACAGGGAGTGCAGAATTATTAGGCAAATTAGTATTTTGACCACATAGAAACATAGAAACATAGAATGTGTCGGCAGATAAGAACCATTTGGCCCATCTAGTCTGCCCAATATATCTGAATCCTATGAATAGTCCCTGGCCCTATCTTATATGAAGGATAGCCTTATGCCTATCCCATGCATGCTTAAACTCCTCCACATCATCCTCTTTATGCATGTTGTCTTACTCCAAGCTGTATAGGCTCGAAAGCCTACTACCAATTAAGCATATTAGGTGATGCGCATCTCTGTAATGAGAAGGGGTGTGGTCTAATGACATCAACACCCCATAACAGGTGTGCATAATTATTAGGCAACTTCCTTTCCTTTGGCAAAATGGGTCAAAAGAAGGACTTGACAGGCTCAGAAAAGTCAAAAATAGTGAGATATCTTGCAGGGGGATGCAGCACTCTTAAAATTGCAAAGCTTCTGAAGCGTGATCATCGAACAATCAAGCGTTTCATTCAAAATAGTCAACAGGGTCGCAAGAAGCGTGTGGAAAAACCAAGGCGCAAAATAACTGCCCATGAACTGAGAAAAGTCAAGCGTGCAGCTGCCAAGATGCCACTTGCCACCAGTTTGGCCATATTTCAGAGCTGCAACATCACTGGAGTGCCCAAAAGCACAAGGTGTGCAATACTCAGAGACATGGCCAAGGTAAGAAAGGCTGAAAGACGACCACAACTGAACAAGACACACAAGCTGAAACGTCAAGACTGGGCCAAGAAATATCTCAATTCTGATTTTTCTAAGGTTTTATGGACTGATGAAATGAGAGTGAGTCTTGATGGGCCAGATGGATGGGCCCGTGGCTGGATTGGTAAAGGGCAGAGAGCTCCAGTCCGACTCAGACGCCAGCAAGGTGGAGGTGGAGTACTGGTTTGGGCTGGTATCATCAAAGATGAGCTTGTGGGGCCTTTTCGGGTTGAGGATGGAGTCAAGCTCAACTCCCAGTCCTACTGCCAGTTTCTGGAAGACACCTTCTTCAAGCAGTGGTACAGGAAGAAGTCTGCATCCTTCAAGAAAAACATGATTTTCATGCAGGACAATGCTCCATCACACGCGTCCAAGTACTCCACAGCGTGGCTGGCAAGAAAGGGTATAAAAGAAGAAAATCTAATGACATGGCCTCCTTGTTCACCTGATCTGAACCCCATTGAGAACCTGTGGTCCATCATCAAATGTGAGATTTACAAGGAGGGAAAACAGTACACCTCTCTGAACAGTGTCTGGGAGGCTGTGGTTGCTGCTGCACGCAATGTTGATGGTGAACAGATCAAAACACTGACAGAATCCATGGATGGCAGGCTTTTGAGTGTCCTTGCAAAGAAAGGTGGCTATATTGGTCACTGATTTGTTTTTGTTTTGTTTTTGAATGTCAGAAATGTATATTTGTGAATGTTGAGATGTTATATTGGTTTCACTGGTAAAAATAAATAATTGAAATGGGTATATATTTGTTTTTTGTTAAGTTGCCTAATAATTATGCACAGTAATAGTCACCTGCACACACAGATATCCCCCTAAAATAGCTAAAACTAAAAACAAACTAAAAACTACTTCCAAAAATATTCAGCTTTGATATTAAAGAGTTTTTTGGGTTCATTAAGAACATGGTTGTTGTTCAATAATAAAAATTAATCCTCAAAAATACAACTTGCCTAATCATTCTGCACTCCCTGTATAAATATAATGTGTTAAATGGCTTCTGTGCTCTCTGCTGGTTCCTTTTCGTCGGTTGGTCCCAGCAGAGAGCACACATCACTGTAAGTACACAAAACACAATACATTTAGCCCCAGATCACCCCCCCCCCATCACCCCAATTAACCCCTTGATCACCCCTGTCAATAACTAGTGAAAGGGAAAAAAGTGATTTTTTTTTCACCAGTATTGACGGTTAGGTTTTAGGATAGTTTAGGCCCCTTTGGTAGGTAGTTAGCTTCCGTTAGCGCCCAGCCCACCGCACCGCAGTCACTGATTCGCTGATTAGCGTATCGCTAATCAGCATTGGTACTTTTATAGTATCTGTAAGTGATCAGAACTGATTACAGTCAGATCTATAATAGTATTAGGCCTCTTTCACACGGGCGTGAGTTTTTTTGCCCGGATAAGAGCCGGGTGCGTTGCGGGAAAATGCGCGATTTTTTCTGCGCAGGTGCAAAACATTGTCATGCGTTGCACTCGCGTGAGAAAAATCGCGCATGTTTGGTACCCAAACCCGAACTTCTTCATAGAAGTTCGGGCTTGGGATTGATGTTCTGAAGACTGTATTATTTTCCCTTATAACATGGTTATAAGGGAAAATAATAGCATTCTGAATACAGAATGCATAGTAAACCAGCGCTAGAGGGGTTAAAAAAAATAAAAAATAATTTAACTCACCTTAGTCCACTTGCTCGCGAAGCCCGGCATCTCCTTGTGTCTCCGCTGCTGATGAACAGGACCTGGGGTGAGCTGCTCCATTAAATACAGGTTAAGGACCTTCGATGACGTCACTCCGGTCATCACATGGTACGTCACATGATCTTTTACCATGGTGATTCACCATGGTAAAAGACCATGTGATGACCGGAGTGACGTCATCGAAGGTCCTTAAGCTCTATTTAATGGAGCAGCTCACCCCAGGTCCTGTTCATCAGCAGCGGAGACACAAGGAGATGCCAGCTTCGCGAGCAAGTGGACTAAGGTGAGTTAAATTTTTTTATTTATTTTTTAACCCCTCTAGCGCTGGTTTACTATGCATTCTGTATTCAGAATGCTATTATTTTCCCTTATAACCATGTTATAAGGGAAAATAATAATGATCGGGTCTCCATCCCGATGGTCTCCTAGCAACCATGCGTGCAAATCGCACGGCATCCGTACTTGCTTGCGGATGCCATCCGATTTTCACACACCCCATTCACTTCTATGGGGCTTGCGTCATGTCAAAATCGGAAAATATAGAGCTTGCTGCGATTTCAACTGAACGCACAAGTGATGCGTTAAAAACATCGCTCATGTGCACAGCCCCATAGAAATGAATGGGTCAGGATTTAGTGCGGGTGCCATACGTTCGCCGCACGGATCGCACCCGCACGGAAAACTCGCCCGTGTGAAAGGGGCCTTAGTGTCACCTTAGATCGCCCTCCACCCAAAACACAGTATTTGCCCGATCAGGCCTGATCGGTCGCCCACATGTGCGTTCACCCACGCCCACCCCGCCGCAGTGACAAAATAATTATTTATTTTTTATCACTGCACAATTACTTCACAAGCGCTGCAGCGATAAAAAAAATCCGTTTTGATATTTTTTATCAATCGCAGCGGCTTCCTGTACTTCGCTAGCCTCCCATTTGTAAGACAGGCTTGCTTTTTTTCTTGGGTAGTCTCAGGGAATAACCCCTAAATTTAGTTGACCAAATGGCAAGTAAGGGGTATTCTTCTGAAGAGGCCTACAGGCTTCTGACCCAGTCGGATGAGAAATGGGAACCCTCATCTGACGAATCTAGCGGGTCAGAATACGAACCTGTAGAAAGCAGTGGCTCTCTGACCCAAAGTTCAGACTATGAGGTTGAGGTCCCTGATACCACCAGGTGTACCCGGCCCCGTGTTGCTAGACCACAGGTTGTGCAGGATCCGCTTCAAGGGCTTCAGTGGGGCTGGCGCTGGCGGATTACGTGGTGAGGCATACACCAGCAGCGCAACCCATCCTGGACCTAGTACCAGCACTGCCGTAGAACATGATGAAGTGGCGAGCACCAGAAGGGCAGTTGAAGCTGGTACGGTGGCACGTGCATTAGTTCCCCCGTTGCAGCCACCGCACAGACAGGCCCGTAGAGCCCCTAGAGTCCCTGAGGTGCTGGCAAACCCTGATTGGCAGCCCCCAACTTCAGCCGCACCAGTAGTTCCCCCTTTCACTGCCCAGTCTGGAGTTCGGGTTGAGACAGATCAGATCGGCACTGGGGTTTTTTGAGCTGTTCTTGACTGCGGAGCTCTTGGACTTAGTCGTGGCAGAAACAAACCGATATGCCACTCAATTTATAGCCGCCAACCCGGGAAGCTTTTATGCCCAGTCTTTCCGGTGGAAACCCGTCCAAGTTTCCGAATTTAAAACTTTTCTGGGCCTTCTCCTCAACATGGGCCTGACAAAAAAGCATGAATTGCGGTCATATTGGTCCACTAACCCAATTCATCACATGCCCATGTTCTCTGCTGCCATGTCCAGGACACGATTTGAGACCATCCAGCGTTTCCTGCACTTTAGTGACAACAGCACCTCTCGTCCCAGAGGCCACCCAGCTTTTGAACGGCTCCACAAAATTTGGCCCCTCATAGACCACCTTAACACCAAATTTGCAGATTTGTATACCCCTTAACAAAACATCTGCGTAGACGAGTCCCTGATACATTTTACCGGGCTCCTTGGCTTCAAACAATACATCCCAAGCAAGCGCACCCGGTATGGGGTCAAATTGTATAAGCTCTGTGAAGGGCCACAGGCTATACGCACAAATTTTGAGTCTATGAGGGTAAAGATCAGACCCTGGAGCCGGTCGGTTGCCCTGAGTACCTGGGGAGCAGTGGGAAGACAGTCTGGGACTTGGTGTCACCCTTATTTAGCAAGGGGTGCCATCTATATGTGGACAATTTTTACACAAGTGTGCCCCTCTTCAAGCATTTGTTTCTAGAACAGATTGGCTGCTGTGGCACCGCGTGACCTAGTCGCCGGGACTTCCCCCAACGGCTCGTTACCACCCGTCTTGCAAGGGGGGAGAGGGCTGCCTTGTGTAACGAAGAACTGCTCGCGGTGAAATGGAGAGGCAAGCGTGATGTTTACATGCTCTCCTCCATTCACGCAGACCCGACAATACAAATTGAACGAGCAACCAGTGTCATTGAAAAGCCCCTCTGTGTCCACAACTATCATTTGCTCATGGGAGGGGTGGACTTCAATGACCAGATGTTGTCTCCGTATTTAGTTTCCCGCAGAACCAGACGCTGGTATAAGAAGGTGTCTGTATATCTAATTCAATTTGCGATGTACAATAGTTTTGTTCTCTACAGTAAGGGTCCATTCACACATCCGTTTTTTCTTTCCTGATGTGTTCCGTTTTTTGCGGAACAGATCAGGACCAGTTCTGGACCCATTCATTTTCAATGGGTCCTGGAAAAAATCGGACAACACAATGTGTGCTGTCCGTTTCCGTTGTTCCGTTCCGCATGTCCGATTAAATATAAAACTTGTCCTATTCTTTTCCGCAAAAATCGGATCCTGGTACAATACAAAGTCAATGGTTCCGCAAAAAACGGAAGACATTCGTATGTCATTACGTATGTCATCCATTTTATGCGGAATCCGTTCCTGGAAATTAAATCCTGCCCACAGAAATCACTTATTCACATTTTTTTTTATTTTTTTTTTTCAAAGAAATCCAAACAACTTTATTTGCTTTGTGAAATTTATACATGTTTCCGTTTTTTGCGGATCCGCAAAAAACGGATGACATACGGATGACATACGGAAACATTTGCAGGAACAACGGATCCGCAAAAAACGGACCGAAATTCGGGATATAGAAAAATACTGATGTGTGAATGTAGCCTAAGGCTGGGAGAACAGGATCCTTCCTCAAATTTCAGGAAGAGATCATCGAGAACCTCCTGTATCCAGAAGGTTCCGTGGCCCCATCCACCAGTGTAGTGAGCCGTCTACACGAGCGACATTTCCCCAATGTCGTTGCTGGTACCTCAACCAAAGCGTCACCCCGAAAAAGATGTTGTGTCTGTAGCAGGAGTGGAATAAGGCGTGAGACCCGCTATTTCTGTCCTGACTGCCCTGACCACCCTGCCCTATGCTTAGGGGAGTGTTTCCGGAAGTACCACACACAGGTACACTTAGTATAGGGATTGCGTGACACAGGACAGGCACACAGGGGTCTTAGGGCCCTTTCACTCACAGCTGCTGCAAACCTCTCCTTTCACCTGGGACAAAGTGCATAATGTACTTCGCCACATCTCTTTGCGCTTTGCACATTGTCCCATGGGGAAGGAGAGGTTTGTCCTATAAAGGTAAAAAAAAAAAAAATCACAGGTAAGCAAAAAAGTTAATGTTCCAAAACTTCAATAAAGTTTATAAAAGTTAATGTTCTGTTCAAATGTTATATAAAGTTAATGTTAATAAATTTATTGCGTTGCGGGTTTTTTTTGTTTTGGTTTTTTTACCTTCTAGGTGGACCAACCAATTGACCAGCTGCAGCACTGATGTGCATTCTTACAGAAGCATTGCGCTGCTGTCAGAATACACAAAAGTCGGTGTATGCGGCGCTGCAAGACGAGATTTTTCCTCTGCAGTAAAAAATATATGTTTGCTGAGGCTTATGAGCTGAGGGGCCGTGTTCATATGCTTTGGAAAACACTTTGTATATAAAAAAAATAATAAAAAATTCCGGCAATGATTTATTCATCCACATCGATTGATGTGAATGGAGAAATCGGGTTTGCGAGGGCATACAAGCTGAGTGGGTTTGGATGTTGGGCAGAGCTCCTATGTCCTGGCAGACGCCTTTCCCCTCCATTTTTTTTTTGCACATTTTTTGGCAGAGATTTTTTCATCCACATTAATCGATGCGAATGAAGAAATCTGTGCCGTATGCTCAATATAAGGAGAATAGCAGAAACTCCTAATGCTGGCCATACATGTAATGATTGCGGAGACCCTCAAATGCCAGGGCAGTACAAACACCTCACAAATGACCCCATTTTGGAAAGAAGACACCCCAAGATATTCTCTGAGGGGCATATTGAGTCCATGAAAGATTGAACTTTTTGTCCCAAGTTAGCGGAAAGGGAGACTTTGTGAGAAAAAAATAAATAAATACATTTTCCGCTAACTTGTGGCAAAAAAAATAATCTTCTATGAATTCGCCATGCTCCTCATGGAATACCTTGGGTTGTCTACTTTTTAAAATGGGGTCACATGTGGAGTACTTATACTGCCCTGGCATTTTAGGGGCCTTAAAGCGTGAGAAGAAGTCTGGAATCCAAATGTCTAAAAATGGCCTCCTAAAAGGTACTCATTGGAATTTGGGCCCCTTTGCGCACCTAGGCTGCAAAAAAGTGTCACACATGTGGTATCGCCGTACTCAGGAGAAGTAGGGCAATGTGTTTTGGGGTGTATTTATACATATACCCATGCTGGGTGAGAGAAATCTCTGTCAAATGACAACTTTGTATAAAAAAAATTTGGAAAAGTTGTCTTTTAGAGAGATATTTCTCTCACCCAGCATGGGTATATGTAAAAATACACCTCGAAACACATTGCCCTACTTCTCCTGAGTATGGCAATACCACATGTGTGACACTTTTTTGCAGCCTAGGTGGGCAAAGGGGCCCAAATTCTAAAGAGCACCTTTAGGATTTCACAGGGCATTTTTCACACATTTGGATTTCAAACTACTTCTCACGCATTATGGCCCCTAAAATGCCAGGGCAGTATAAATACCCCACAAGTGACCCCATTTTGGAAAGAAGACACCCCAAGGTATTTCGTGAGGGGCATGGCGAGTTCATGTAAAATTTAATTTTTTGTCACAAGTTAGTGGAATATGAGACTTTGTAAGAAAAAATAAATAAATATCATTTTCCACTAACTTGTGCCAAAAAAAAAAATATTCTAGGAACTCTCCATGCCCCTCACGGAATACCTTGGGGTGTCTTCTTTCCAAAATGGGGTCACTTTTGGGGTATTTATACTGCCCTGGCATTTTAGGGGCCCTAATGCGTGAGAAGTAGTTTGAAATCCAAATGTGTAAAAAATGCCCTGTGAAATCCTAAAGGTGCTCTTTAGAATTTGGGCCCCTTTGCCCACCTAGGCTGCAAAAAAGTGTCACACATGTGGTATCGCCATACTCAGGAGAAGTAGAGCAATGTGTTTTGGGGTGTATTTTTACATATACCCATGCTGGGTGAGAGAAATATCTCTCTAAAAGACAAATTTTCCCATTTTATTTATAAGGGCACACTAGATAACACAATATACACAAATAATATATACAGTGGTCTGAGGTTACAAATACAGGTAATATGGTACAAACAGGATTACACAGAGCACAAGTCAGTTACCGGGTAGATGAAGGTTTCTTTGGGTTATAATTAGTCCTTTGCTGTATTCACATGGAGGGCAGTGATGTCAGCTGGTTGCAGGTCCCTCTAAACACATGGCACGATTTGACCCTCCTTCAGAGAAAAGACACGCCCGCTTGCTGGCACAAGCCTTTTAAACTGTAGCCGACCCCTCTTCTGGGAAGGGTCCACTCCCCCTCTTCTGAGCTGGCATTAAATGACTCACAAAACCCTTTAGGGTTCATAGCTCCAGACCAGAACGTCACATGAGGATGGTTCTGGGACCAACAGATCCGCCTGGGTTCAAAACATGGTACCGTTATTTGGTTTCTGTGGGGAGATATGTATAATCTCCCTTCCCTGGCATCCAACCACCAAACCATGACCACGGGCCTGTTCATCGTGGCCACAGGGACACAAATTTGTATCCGGTTTGCGCCTGTGATGGCCAGGCGATTCATAATTCCTTAAAAATCGCCGGTTCTTTGCTGTCTGCTAGATTTAATTGAACTGGGGAATGGCTTAGACCCCCTGAAGGGACGATTTTCCTGTTTGATTAGCTGGGTTCCTGGCTGACTGGAGGACATGTGAATTTGTAAACAAGTGGCTTGCTTGAAGCCAGGACCCCTGTGGAGCTCACTACCTCTTTCAGCAAATGGTGGGTGTAGGGACATGGCTGACAGACACAAACAAATTGCCTCCGGGCATCTGCTTGAACTGGTTTTATCCTGTACCTGTATAATTTGTTTATTATGTATTATATAATTTAATTGTGTTTTTTTGTGTGTGTGTTTTTTAAAAGCTTAGTAAAGGTTATATATCAGTTTATATGAGGGTTTTGTCAGATTTGATGGCTAAATTTAGAAATCTCCTTTGCCTCTGTTGGGCAATAGGATTGTTTATTCAAATGATGGAAGCTACATAATCAAAATTGTATATCAAAAGGCTTTTGCAATCTACATGTCTTTTCATGTTAAGATTGCTTAATAAAATGGCCTCTTAGAGCAGCTTTAATTTTTTTTTAACAAATTTTCCTGGGGTTGTTATTTTGGAGGCACACATTTCTAGTGTCTGTATGGACAGTGCAATAATGTGCCATTATAAAAAGTCTTCGCTCCAAGTCTTGCAAAATCAAAGGCTTGTATTTATTCTGAGCAATAAACAGAAAAATAAAAACAGTTTTCAGCCACTTTGGTAGCAAGTAGCTCCCTCAGTGCCCCACTCACAGCCTTAAGTGAAGCTGAAACCCTCAGCATATTCCACAGGTGACCTTAAAAGGGTTGTGCAGGCAGTATATACATTGATTACCTATCATCGAGATAGGTCATCAACATCTGATCAGCAGGGGTCGGACTCCCCCCACACACACACAAACAAATCAGATGTTCGAAGAGTAGGTGGCGGGTGAAGTACTTTCTCCATTCAAGTGAAACTGATGTAGCTGAACTTAAATCTATCAAAGCCACCCTGAACCACCATCAGGCAGGAGAACCCCAAGATCAGGGTGTGCCCCAATAGGGAGAATTATGCACCATTCCCATAACTTGACTGCCCAGGAAAGTCTCATTATTCTTGCAACTATCACTCCTTTCCTTTCCTTTGTTCATCACCTTTGGGCACATTTCATTAAGAGGAGGGGGGTTTCCACAGGTTAGATTCCTATTGATAATAAGGCATATCCTAACAATATGCCATAACTGTACAAGATAGGAATGACTCTTTAAAGTGTTACACACTGTGTGGCAAGGTTTATTTTAGTAGTTCCTTCCCTTTGAGTCCTTGTAAAGTAGTTGGTTAGTGGTACCAGGCTGCGTTCCTGAAGTCTGAAGTAACTACATGTGTACTGCACACTGAAGACCTTTAGAAGGGGTCAGTTGTATATTTTATCATAATTTAGTAAATGTTTTATTCACCTAATCCGTGTCAAGCCTATTTTATTCCCGGATCTCTGAATTCACGGTAATACAAACACAGTTCTTTTTTGGGAACTAGCAGTGAACTGGTTAATACGATCAGTCCGGAGCCTTACCATGACTGTTATCTCATCATATGACTGTTACACCTTTTAACATATTATGTAATAAAAATAGCACGTGCACAAATCTCCGTACATAAATAGAGAGCCTTTTTCTAAAATCATATCCAACATACAGATCACAAGGATGCGCAACGCTCCTTCTGTAGCTTCTAATGTTTGTGTGTTCACTACAAAACAGACAGCAGTTTGCAGGCAAATGAAAAAAGACGGCGGATGAAGGCGTGAAGTGTGAAAAGAACACAGATCGGCATGGAGAGCACTAAAAACTTTATTCAATATGTTTACTTGAAGAACATTCACGGTTTACATCAGAAATGCACAACTTTTCTTAACTGGCAGATTAGTAAAGGAAAAAACTAACCAGAATATTAAAGTTAGCAAATCTAGGCAAAGACATAATTGCCCTTAAGGCGACAGATACAGAATGACTACATGTGGTTAACGCATTACTATGCTGCACAACATGATATCAAAAAGTATGATTCAATCAGCTACAGATATTGATGAGGATCTCTACTCTCTCCAGACATGTCTGTTTTAGTCAATACTTGTATTTCCCTTGAAATAACAAACTGCCATTCCTCTGCTACTCCTCCTGGAAATGTGCAGAGACCTTGATAACTGCATGTCAGTAAGGTAAGTCCCTGCACAAAATCAGTGCTGAAAGGTAATGGTATTGTCCAGTTGCCAATGTGTTCATATACTTCCAGGAGGAATAACAGAGGGACAACACAATGCAAAAATCGAAGACAATACGCTCCAGAACAAATATTTACTGCAACAGACTTTTTACATAGGAGACAAGTCCTCCTTCAATATGGTAAGCTAGATAACTACATCCTTAAAGGGACCCTGTGACCAGGATATCCTCTTAGATTGGAGATCTGTTGGATGCCTTGTCGAAATTGAACTAGTGGGTACAATTGTGTCCAGTATGGAGTCCTCATAGACTTTGTGCAATGTATATGAGCTTTTTAGCTCCATGCACAGTAGAGCTTTGTGCACTGAATACCAAAAAATGGCACAAGTCTCTATGGCTCCATAGTATGATGATATAGGCGCGCGTCTCCATATGGCACAGTATTCTTTTCCAGAAATGTTCCTTCTGATGCATGCCACAATTTTTTTCTGTTAGATTCATAGAGAATTTTACAGAATAGACCCTGTATGAAACCGTAGGAATATTCTGCACAACTATTAGAAAGTTTTCCGGCATTGACTAGGCCCATTATTCTTATGACTGGTTTACCAGATGTCTCACCAAGAGTCTTAGAGAGCCTGTGTATATGAGCTCTCCTACAGAGGGCACATGGCATACTCCATGCAGGTCTAGAAACAAACAGCTGTTCTTCTAAGGACTTTTGTAGTCTGGACTCCTATGATTGGTACGATTGCAATTGTGCCCACAAGATCAACTTCAATAGGGCATGGTACAGATGACCAAACCTAAAGTGAGCCTCTTCTGGTGACAGTCGGTCTCAAAATATTTTGGTTTAAAAAATAAAATAAAATTTTAAAACTTTGGACAGAACATTTCTACATTCATTTACAATATGTATATATACAAGAGATTAACTGCTATAGAATATAATCACACGTATCATTACAATAAAAATCTGCTTGTTTTTTACATTGTGCAGGATTCTTTCCTAGATGTTAAGGTGCTTTCCAGGAATTTTTGTGCAAGTGCAAGTCTGGTTCTGATTTCGCACTAGAACACTACAAGTATAGCAGAGCTCAGTTTGCCATTCCATGGTATCACAATGTGTTATTGCATAGGGCTGCAGGAAACACAAGTGAGTTCTGTTAAAGGAACACTGCATGAAAATCAGATCCGTGTTATACCTTGCACAAGGTATAACACCGCGTTTCAGTCCGCCTGAACTGTTCCTCTAATAGCAATATTGGAGGCTCAAACAGTGCAGGCCAGATATAAATGACAAATTCAGCACTGCCATATCTATATATCTGAATGTGACATTTTATAATACAGTTAAAACTGCAGTGGGACATTTTCCAGTGGTCTTTTAACTGGACCTTATACTGTGTACATCTATTGGCCACTGCAGCATTCTTAGGTCAGACAGTCATTATGTCTTTCACCAGTCTAAATTTCCTTAACGGCTATGCACAACTTTGGGGGCAATTTTTCTATGATTGAATGGGCTAAAAATCATTTATTCAATTGTTTTTTATTACATTTTCAACAGTTTTTGTCCTACAGGGTTAAGTTTCAGCCTATCTGCAGAGTATCTTATTTTCAGTCCCCCAGGGAGCTGTCAAGTTGTACTCATAAAGACTGATTGTAGCTAAATTCTTATCAAACTGATCAGAATATGGCTTAAATGAATGTTTATGAGCACTCAGGAATTCAGAGATAATGGCTATACATCCAGCTGTCAGAACAGCAACCTGATGGCTCACTGTGAGACTGAAAACAAGATACTCTGCAGATTGGATAACCCCTTTAAGATTCAGCCCAAGCCTAAAACATGCCTCCTAATGCCCAGGCCCCTCATATAGATTATACTTACCCCGCTCCTCAGCACCCGTGTCACTCCTGATCCCCGCATGCGGGCGAGCCTCCCTAGCATTACGGGTCATGCTAAGGAGGCTCGTCCCCGTTGTGGCCTGCTATTGACTTCTCCCCCCGTTGCCGGATGTTTTGATCCGCGTGATGGGGAGATGCAGCGGCGGCCTGCGGGGATCAGGAGCGACCCCCCGGCACCCGCTTCACTCCTGATCCCCGTATCCTTATATAATCTATATGAGGGGCCCCGGGCATTGGGGGGTATGTTTTAGACTTTGGATAACCCCTTTAACCTTGAAAGACAAAAAACTGTTAAAAATGTAATAAACAATGATTGTATAAAGTTCAATTGCCATGTAAAAAGTGCCCTCGAAGGAGTTTATAGCCTTTAAAGTGGCTGTGCCAAATTTTAAACGCATCCCCTATCCACATGATAAGAGTCTGATCACTGGGGGTCCACCCGTCAAGATCCCCACGATCATTAGAATAGGGGTCCCATGTCTCCCCATATGAAGAAAGCGGTGGTCAAGCAAATGCACTGCTGATTTATCCATCCTTATAGGAATTTCTAAGCCCTCTATTCATACAGGGAGACCCAGGACCCCTGTTCTTGTGATCGTTGGGGATACCAAAAGTAGGACCCCCATCAATTACACTCATTCACTATACTGTGGACTTTGGATGGGGAATGAGTTTAAAACTTGGCTCAACCCCTTAAAAGTAGGAGAATGGGTAGCTACAGTAATTTCGAGGACTACAAAGAGGAGCTGGTATTGTAGGTCAGAATTTGAATAGCACTGAACTGCAATACCAGATACAGCCCATGAAAAAAGAAAAAGTCTTACCCTTTTTTGGATGCTAATGCTAGAGCGGATCCCCTTCTACATGACATTGACATTCTGCTTGTGACACATATTACGATCATGCCACCCGCACTACCACCACTGGAATGCCTCATGACATGATGGGTAAGGACTTATGTTTTTTAAGATGGTGGATGGCTTCCTAAATCCCTTTGAAACAATGTAATTATTTCAGTCATCGGCCCTGGCACCTTCACCATCATTTATGCAGGTTTTCTGGAGTAAATGACGATTGAAATCTACACCAGCTAAGGCCTGGAGTAGATGTGCACGGACTGGAGGAGGATGCACCCAATTTATGATGAGTCCTGTGTCTCATCATTTAGACCTCGACATAATGGTCCAATAATCCTGGGCTAGTCACCGTGTATATGGTGGAGACAGTATTATCAAGATTTCTAGCAATGTCAACCAGATTGGTTTTCCGATCTGTTAGAAAGTAGGGTTGAGCAAACTTGCTGTTTGCAAGATCGGGTTCGAGGTTCGGATTCGGGTTCTGGATCCCGTTATCACGGAATATAATGGAATTCTATGACAGAAGGCAAAACGAAAGCCTTTAAGAGGCATTCCGTCATAAAAGAAGTCTATGGGCAGCATAACTGATCCGACCAGTTTCCGTTATGCAGGAGTCCTGCATAACGGACGGAGGCTTAAAGGCTTCCGTGGTGCATTTCATCATAGGCCCCTTTCACACGAGCGTGACGGATTGGCTCCGGATGTGTTCAGGGTGCGTTCGGTGAAACTCGCAGTCAGTTTTGTCTGCGATTGCGTTCAGTTGTTAATTTTTTTCCGCGCGGTTGCAATGCGTTTTTTTCACGCGTGTGATAAAAAACTGATGGTTTACAAACAACATCTCTTAGCAACCATCAGTGAAAAACGCATCACATCCGCAGTTGCTTGTGGATGCGATGTGTTTTTCACTGAAGCCCCATTCACTTCTATGGGGCCAGGGCTGCGTGAAAAACTCAGAATATAGAACATGCTGCGATTTTCACGCAACGCAGAACTGATGCGTGAAAAAAAAAAACGCTCATGTACACAGACCCATTGAAATGAATGGGTCAGGATTTAGTGCTGGTGCTATGCGTTCACGTCACGCATTGCACCCGCGCGGAAAACTCGCTCGTGTGAAAGGGGCCATAGAATTCTGTTATATTCCGTGATAACGGGATCCAGAACCCAAATCCGAATTTGCTAACAGCAAGTTCGCTCATCCCTATTAGAAAGTTTTCTGGCATTGACTAGGCCCATCATTCTTATGACTGGTTTACCAGATGTCTCACCAACTATCGGTGGCCAACCTAAGAGCAGTTGACTTGTAATGTTTTACAATATAAAGGGCTACATGGTGAATTGTGATGTCGCAACATCGCAAATATCGCGCTGCTAAAATCACAACTCGTAATCTTCGTCCTGTAGCCCTGGCCTTATTCCTTTACTGACACGCAGGTCACAGGAACTTGACGGCCTGTAAATTCTGTAAAGGATTTTACTAATTTAAAGGGCAATATTGCTCTGCCACAAGATATTGCAGAACTATGAGCCCCAAGAGGATTATCAGATCAAAAATCTCTCTTAAAGCCTCACAATCTGAAGGGTTGTAGTATGAAATGATCCGAATTAAAGTTTACTGAAGAAAGTACATGGCATTCTAGGTTAACAGACATATTTAACTGCGCCCGCATGCAATTTTAACACAAATCAGCAGTGTTCAAGTGATTGTTAATATTGGTGCAGTTTTTGCAGGTAAAACCACTTGTGACCCAAAGAAGCACTCCGTTTTTTGTTTTTTTTTACATATATTACTAAGTCACCACCAGTATTCTAGCAGTGTAATGTTACACCCTAACTCGGTTGCATCCATACATTTTTAACCTTTTCGTTATGGGAACCTGGTCATGTGACCTGAAGTCTGACTCCTTGCTCTAATGTATAAACGGGAATTCGCTCTCTGCCATGTGGTTGACTTCCTGTGAACTATAGTAGGACATCATCACCAATCAAATCTCTCCTGACAGGTCCCAGGCGCCTCCCTGCCTTCCATGTTCTTCTGTAAATCTCTGTATTCTGTTGAAGATATAATGTCTCCTCTATCTACCTACTGCAGATATGTAGTAGGTAAGTGTATACAGTGATTAGCTGCAGTTATATAAACCTGAAGACTCACCCAGACTGTCTGTACTATCTGTGTGTGCTGACTCTCCAGTGCAGTTCTATGGGATGTAGCTTCACACTGGTCTCCCTGCATTATGAGCTGACAGGGTAGAGAGAGATAACAAGCCAGACGGGCGGAAAGGCTCAAGCTGCATCACATAGGAGAACATGGAGGACAGCAGCTGTATCATGAATCTGTCATGGCTTCTCTTACACAGGACCCAGAGCAGTGCAGTGTGGTGAGACTCTGCAAAGCCAAGCAGGATGGGAAATGTAGGATTTACTAGGAAAACCATATCTCAGAGGAAAAGGAATCAAGATGGCTGGCAACCCACAAATTACACATCAAATAAAACAGGTATACACACGACCCTCTATCTTATTCTCTAATAACAGCCTATCCTGCACTATATAGGCAAAGGAAAAAATGCCGGAGTGCTTCTTTACCATGCACTTTGTTGTATTCAATAAACTTTATTAACATTTTTATGGACAAGCTCTTCAATCTAATTCCTAGCTAAAAACATGAAGAATCATGATGTTTCTTATCCATAGATACTTATGTTCCTTCATATGTTTGTAGTAGATTAACACTGTCCTTAGGGGATGACTGCATGTGACACATTAAATATTATATAATGTTATCGCCTCCTATATGTTCTTCAATAAACCCCTTTAATTTGCTGGATTTTGAGCTGTTAGTATCCAGGGGCCTAAGGTTTCCTCTTCAGACACTTGGGGCCATTCATATAGTTGACTTCACATCATAAAAAGTTAAATATAGCATTAAATATACATTCTACTGTCACATTGCAATTTTAGTGTTTTGTTCTCTTCATTCTAACAATCAGTCGGGGTCACAGAGGTCAGACCCAACCAGTTGGACATTGATGGTATAACCTAGTGATGTGCCGTCACTGTCTTTGCTAAGAGAACCTTTAATTGCACTTTGCCATATACCGGTAATGGTTTCTGTTGTACAGGGTATACAGTCAGAATAATGTGTATGTCCATGAGTAATTGTCATCGTACCTTGGCCACTGTGTCTGGAGGACCTCTAGTCTCCCTTGCAGTTATGATATTTGTGGATATAACTCTACCATGCTAATTGTCCCATACTTCATATTACTTCATAAACAGGCAATTTCAGGAGAGTCTGTCAGCAGTTTTAACCATGCAAAACTGTACAAAGACATTGTTTGTTCGGCTTTTATCAGGAGTATTGTGCATATAAAGTTTCATTCTGCCAGTTTCTGCTTCTACAAGTGACCAGGAGGTGGAGGAGCTTCACTGTGAAGTGTTCTAGGCATTGAACTGCTTCACAGTCCATCCCCTCTGCTCTGAGTGACAGCTGTTGTGGTCTACTGGTTGGATGCAACATCTATCACAGCACAGGGGAGGAGCTGTGAAGCAGCTAAATGCAGAGAGATGCAGAATCAAAGTTCATATTCACACTACTCCTGATGATAAAAGTTCCACAAAAGGTATTTTTCTCCTGCACTTTTCAGCTCTAGTGCTGTTAGCAGTTTTGCATGGTCCAAACTCCTGATAGACTCCCTCTAAGTGCACGGGATCAGGATACAAAACATAAGATGTTTTTGCCCCAGAGCTGTCAGCTTCCAGTATCTGTATTTACAGACTCTCTTGCTAAGACCCACAAGGTCAAAATAGGATAGTTAGGGGGGATGTTTATAACATTGCATAGGTGTCCAGATTTGGCACTTGAATTCAACATAATTATTTTTTTCACTATTCTTATATGAAAACATTTATGTGAAATGGGCTGCACTGCAACACACAGTCTACAGACAAAAGTGGTGCCGTTTCTGAAAGAAAACATATTTTTCTAGTCTCATGCAACTAGACATTAACTTAAAGGGGTTGTCCGGTTTCCTGTATTGAAGACCTATTCTCTGACGATCTGATATTAACGACCTATCCTGAGGATTGGTCATTAGCAAAGTAAACCGGACAACCCCTTTAAATCACCCCAGCCTATCATTTTCTTTAATGGTGCCTTTCACACCTTAGGTAAAAACCCTACTTTTTGGATGACCGTTTGAGGTTATGCATTGGTCTACTATGGCCTCAGACCTCCCTCTTTCTTCTCATTTGTTACATTCTTTGGTGCCACTATAAACATGACCACTAGGGATGAGCGAATCATCTCCGGATGAAACATCCGAAGTCGATTTGCATAAAACTTTGTTCTAATACTGTACAGAGCAGGAGCTCCGTACAGTATTAGAATGTATCGGCTCCGATGAGCCGAAGTTGTTACTTCGCGAGACTTCTCATAATAACTTCATAAATCAATTACTCCTGTAAAAAACATTTCCTGAACTCGGGTTCGGTTCCAAGGTACCACTTGGAACTGAACCCGAGTTCAGGAAATGTTTTTTTTTACAGTATAAATCAATTTCTGAAGTTATTACGAGAAGTCTCGCGAGACTTCGCGAAGCAATAACCTCGGCTCATCGGAGCCAATACATTCTCATACTGTACGGAGCTCCTGCTCTGTACAGTATTAGAACAACGTTTTATGCAAATCGACTTCGGATGCTTCATCTGAAGTCGATTCGCTCATCCCTAATGACCACTAATGGAGGATCCGTTACTTACAGCCATATTGGATATATGGAGATAACTGGAGCAAAATGGCTTTGCATTGAGTAACAATCCTCCCTTTATTGATAATAATGACAATATCCTTCGATATTTTGTGCACTATTCACTCTCCTCCAGAGTAAGATGATCCAACATCAACATCAGATCTATTACATTCCAGATAAGTTCCGGTTATTTCCCTTTTAGAAATTCCTTTGTCAATATATTCTGCTGGCTGTTTGACTTAGGTTGCTTCGCAACCACTTTGTTTCCTGTCTTTGTTTCCTGTCACAGGAAGTTCTATTTGTTATACAATACGATGCCGCTTTGCACTACTCGGGTTTGTTTTAGATCCCTTACAATAGAAAGAAGCACAATCACGTTGTTTCAGGGTGAAAACATGCAGGAGAACAGGAACATGTGTACAGAAAAGGAGGGTATTGTGTAGCCCTTTAAAGAAAGGGTTTTGCTTTATATAAAGGCATATGGCCTTCAGTATTGACATGTTGATCAATTTTCATTCTGGCAACCATTTGGGCCAGTAAATTCACTATTGAGGATAGGCACTAGGATTTTTTTTTTTTACTTTTTACATAATATTGACCAATACTTAAGCAACTACAATTCACAGTTGAAGAAAATCTACTTAAACATGCCCACTGAATGAAATGGGATACCTTAGGTATAGAGATTACTACCCCCCCATCCTAAGGAGGACAGACCTTTTACATAACATTCAACAGAACTAGATATACTGTATGACCAAGGTTCCGGTGTCTTCTCGTTTCTGAGGCCGTCTCTCTGATCTAAAACGTCGCCGTAGAAGTTGTCAGACGCCTTCCAATATACACCCTATAAAGAGACAAACACAAATATGTGCATCAGGGTAATGGAGCTGATAGAATAATAAATGGGGTTCTACCGTTTTGTTTGTCAACTTGTATTATTAACGCCAGGTCATGTTTAGGTCCAACATTCTTTGCTGATTTGTTGCCGCAGAGCTCCCTTTTCTTTATACACCGCTCAAAATCTTTACTTTATCAAGAGGTATTCCAGGATTTTAAAGGTATTTTCTAAGATTTTGATACTGATGTCCTCAAGATAGGTTATCATTATCTGATCGGTGGGGGTCAACTGTTTGAGAAGTGAAAGGGGCTGAGTGCGATACCAAGCACAGGCGCTATACAATGTACGGCGCTGTGCTTGGTAAGCGGTGAGAAAGCCGGTGCTTTCTTTCTCAAACAGTTGATCGGTGGGAGTCCCAGGTTCGGAGCCCCACCGATCAGATACTGATGACCTATCCTGAGGATAGTTCATCAGTATAAAAATCTCGGTGTGATTGGAGGTCTCCCCCAGATCACTTGTTCCCGAGCAGCTCTGGTACCAGAAGTTGGTACCAGAACTACACAGTTCACATTCACTTCAGTGGGAGCAGAGCTACATTGACCAGATATTGATGGTCTATCCCGAGGAAATCCTGAATTCCTCTTTGAATGATAAAATTCTGACTACCTGCAGCCACCACTAGGAGGTGCTAACTGCATACTGTGTTATTGTTCAGTTCAATGTATAAACAGTATGTAGCAGGCTCCTAAGATCACCTGAATTGTATCCTTTAATTCCAAGTCTCTGCAGGGGATTTGGAGCTCTGTATTATAAAAAACAAAGCTCTGACTGCTATAAAGCTATATTAAAAGGGATTATTCCATGGAATTTATACAATGAATAGGGCCTTTCAAATAAAGAATTATTGCAATATACATTTTCATCTCAAGTAGCGTCCCCTGCTGATTCTGGTCCACCTTCTCCTGCATTCAGTGGTGGGCCAACATTCTGAAGGAGAAGGAAATTGGGAGGAAGGGCATATCATACCATAGTGCTATTAGTTATTAGTGGAATCGCTGGGGCTGTGGGTGAGAGACTATTTTCTATGCACTGGAGAGCGGTGTTTTTTGCAGGGAGATCACAGCAGTTGGACTCGGCAGGACAGTCATTGGTGGCATATCCTGTCTCATAACTAGATTAACATATTATAGAATAAGGAGATTTAAATATTTATAATAATGCACTTATTTAAATTAGGTAAATGTATAAAATATTTAAAAGAATGATAAAACATAAAAGCTGCGATCTGTCCTTCAATGCAGTTTCTGAGACAATAAGTTGCCAACTGCTCCTAAATTTAGAAAGTGTCCTCCTCAGGTTTTGATTTATTAGCAGGAAACAAATGGCAGTCTGTCTTCACAATTGTCTGTTTGTGGAAAGGTAATGGTAATTGTATAAAAATCATCACTTTCTGAATATTTTCGCCAGCCATAGCAGATCAGGACTGGAGTGCAGTTAGATAATTTTATTTTATTTTTCCAAGTGCCTAAATGATACACGAGGCCAAAAACTAACACACTCCATAGGAACAACCACAAAACTGCTAGAATTAACTTAGGCTACTTTCACACTAGCGTTTTTGCTGGATCCGCAGGGTCCAGCAAAAACACTTCTGTTACTCATAATACAACCATCTGCATCCATTATGAACGGATCTGGTTGTATTATCTTTAACATGGCCAAGACGGATCCGTCATGAACACCATTGAAAGTCAATGGGGGACGGACCCGTTTTCAATTGTGTCAGATTGTGTCAGAGAAAACGGATCCATCTCCATTGACTTGCATTGTGGGTCATGACAGATCCGTCTTGCTCCGCATCCCAGGACGGAAAGCAAACCGCAGCATGCAGCGTTTTGCTCTCCAGTATGAGAACGGAACGCAATGCATTTTTGAGCATTCCTTTCTTTAACGTTTTGCCCCCATTGACAATGAATAGGGACAAAACTGAAGCATTTTTTTCTCGGGATTGAGACCCGGAAAATATTAATGTTAGTGTGAAAGTAGCCTTAGCAGGTAGAAAAAATAACACTGGCCTGTCACAGACTATTGATAAATTTGTCTTACAAGTGAAATTTCTCCAAAATAAAGACAAAACCAGTGTGATAAATCAGGGCACTGGTGTTTTAGGACCATGCTGGACAACAGTGATATAAAAAGGGGGGATGGAAAGGAACAGGAGGAGAGAGATGGCATGGACTATGTGCATATCATTTATAATCACTATAGTTTATACAGGAGTCTAATATGAAAATCACTATCATTCTACTCTGAGCGACCACATAAAGCAATGTAGTTTATGCCGATTTTCTGTGCAAATTTCCTACAGGTTTTGCTGCGTTTCCACACCAAATCCGCACCAATATCTGCATGTGTTTATTTTGCAGATTTTATTGCGGATTTTCCCCAGGTCTCACCCTTTGCCTCGCGAAAGGTGACATCTGCATTGAAAATCCACACAAACAATTGACAGGTTGTGGATTTTAAAATCGACACCACAGATCAATTTCTGCACTAAAAATTTCCGCACCATGTATATGAGATTTTGAAAATCTCATGTAGTTAGCTGGTACTGTATTACACTGCAGATTTTTCACACAAAAATCCTTCCAGAAAATCTACGCATAATACGCATCGTGTGCATATAGCCTAGCCGGCATCAAGATCTACACATTATGTTCAAGCAAGACTCTAGTAACCTAACTAACATGTAATTAACTAAACCTAAATGTGCATTTAGATGGGCCGATGAGCAGCAGATAGTCAGTGAGGAAGTGTTCCTTCCTGACAGTCAGCTGCTCATTAAGTGGAGGTGAAGTGCTTTATTTACATGCAGTGATCTCCTCCACAGTATGAGAACGGAGGATCGCTATTGCTATCGCTCCTTCTCATACAGCTGCATTATTTCTAGGCAGCAGATCTCTGTTTAGACTGCAAGATTTGGTGCCTGGGAACGATAATTTAGGTTCTTGTACGAACAACAGTTGTGCAATGTGCAAGTACATCACAGATCACATCAGCAATAAAATGCATAGAAAAGTGCAGTGTGTGAGTATCGCAAGCTGTACAGCAATATAAGACACAGGAATGTGCAGTGTGTGAGTGTATTACAGATCAACTCATCAGTACAACGCACAGGAATGAGCAGTGTGTGAGTGTATTACAGATCAACTCATCAGTACAATGCACAGGAATGAGCAGTGTGTGAGTGTATTACAGATCAACTCATCAGTACAATGCACAGGAATGAGCAGTGTGTGAGTATATCATAGCTAACCCACTGCTGTCCCATAGGGAAGCATTGGGAAGCTATTGCGCATGCGTGGCTTTATAGAGATGCTTTGAATCAATGCATTTCTATGAGGAGTGTTTAGCGTGAATGCTAGTGTTCCACGTTGTGCAACACTGGACTAGGAAGCACCTCTAGTGGCCGTCTGATAAGTGGCCGTCTGATGAGTGGCCACTAGAGGTGTTCCGTGGCAGTAATGTAAATACTGCCTTTTTTCTGAAAAGGCAGTGTTTACATTAAAAAGCTTGCAGAGACGCGCTATAGACGCCAGAACTACTACGTTTAGCTGTTGTGGTTCTGGTGACTATAGTTCTCCCATAATATAGAGGGAAAAAAAGAATCAGCACAAAAGTATCAAATAAAATGTCTGTATCATTATTAAAAAAAAAAAAAAAAGAACAACTTCTGACACAAATATATAGTATTTTGCAGATTACTTTATTTTTTACAATGTGCAGATAGTACTGTACTACTAACCCCTCCATCCACCCCTCCCCTTCTCCAACCACCCAGCACCCTTACTCACATAAAAAAAGTAATATATATAATATAGACTCCAGCGGCTCAGGATCAGTGCTCTGGGCAGCTGGGCTCAGGGCTGGAAGTGGGCACCGCTCTGCAGTTCAGGAAGGAGACCTATAAGACGCACCTAGGTTTTAGAGGGGGGACAATAAGAAAAATTATATTTTTAATTACACCTCAGGTCAGACCACCATTCAGACCCCCAATGTTAAATCAGACCTCAGCGGACAGCCCCAATGTTAATAAGACCCCAATAAGACCTCAAATAAGACCCCCAATCAGACCGCAGCTCAGACCCCAATGTAACTGACCCCCAATCAGACCTCAGATGAGAGCCCCATGGCTTTCATCACCCCCATATCAGCCCCAAGCCTCTCATTAGCCCCCATAATCAGCCCTTATGCCTCTCATCAGCCCCCATAATGCCTCTCAGCCTCAATTATGCCGCTCTCAGCCCCCATTATGCCTCTCAGGCCCCCATTATGCTTCTTAGGACCCCTATTGTACCTCAGCGTCCATTATGCCTCTCAGCCAGCCCCCTATTATGCCTCTCAGCCCCCATTATGCGCCTCTCAGCCTCCATTATGCCGCTCAGGCCCTCCATTATGCCTCTCAGGCCCCCCATTATGCCTCTCAGGCCCCCCATTATGCCTCTCAGCCCCCATTATGTCTCTCAGCCCCCATTATGCTTCTGAGCCCCCGTTATGCGCCTCTCTGGCCCCCATTATGCCTCTCAGGCCCCCCATTATGCCTCTCTGCCCCAGCAGCCTTGCCATTATGCCTCCAGCAAAAATAAATAAAACACTTACCTCTCCGGCTCCTGGACTCCGCCGCTCCTCACCGGCACCACTATCTTCTTCCTCCTGCTGTCGGCTGGCACACACAGCGTCACGTCACAGAGCGCTTCATTCTGTGCGCAGCCCTGCACAGCCAACAGCCAAGGACAAGGAAGCGGTGAGTACCAATCCTTCACCGGTTCCCGGTATTAATGAGCACTTCCAAAATGGAAGCGCTGATTAGTATCCACGGTGAGTCCTTCACTATGCGAGCCATGCAGCTCGCATAGTGAAGGAAGGGATCGGGACACACATGGAGCCGGCGGAGCAGAGGCAGTGGCTAGCGGGGACTGACAGGGCCCCCTAGTGGCCACAGACCCTCAGTCCATGCTTGAGTGCCCAAATGGTCAGTCCACCCGTCTGCCCGATTATCTGGGCATCTAAATCCACCTTAATAGGTCTCTCTGTCCTTCACTCCTACAGATTTGCAAGGCTTTAGGAAGCTGATCTAGGTGGAGTTATTTGTCAGGGTCCTTACGCTGGAAATCCTTACAGAGCTGCTACAAAGAGCGCCTTTTATTCTGGAGGATCCGGCACGTCCATGCATTACCCAGGCAGCTAAGGCCGGGTTCACATCACTGTTTCGTTTCCCTTTCTTCTTATCCATCAGAAGAACATAAAAAAAGGATCCTTTATTTTGCATCAGTTTTAGTAATTTCCATCTGAGATCCGTTATTTTTGATAGGAGAAAAAGTCCTCCACGCCTAACTGATTTCATTCTGAAATGTATAATGAAGAATTTTCCCTGCAGTGGTGCGGAAAGAAAACGGAGAACTTGCTGACAGATTTCCACCCAGCTGACCACTGATCGCAGGGGTCTCAATAGCAGGACAACCTGTGATCGGCTTTTAACATTAATGCTCATGAAAATGGGTAGAATTCTAGCTTTTCACTCCCCTTAATTCAAATCTTCTTCCATCTCCTGCTTGAACTTGATGGACATATGTCTTTTTTCAAAGTACTATGTAGGGGCATGCCGGTTGTGAGACGTTATCCCCTATCCACAGGATAGGTCGTAGAGTTCCTACCGCTGGGACCCCAACAGTTCACAAGAACAGGACCCTGTACCCCTCAGCAGGGGCATAGCTAGAACTGACTGGGCCCCACAGCAAATTTTTGTACAGGGCCCCTCCCAAACTTAATGGACGCACTCATACAGGCACTCACCAATTACATGGACGCACTCATACAGGCACTCACCAAATACATGGACGCACTCATACACGCACTCACCACATACATGGACGCACTCATACACGCACTCACCACATACATGGACGCACTCATACAAGCACTTACTACATACATGGGCGCACTCACCAAATACATGGACGCACTCATACACGCACTCACCACATACATGGACGCACTCATACAGGCACTCACCAAATACATGGACACACTCATACAGGCACTCACCAAATACATGGACGCACTCATACAGGCACTCACCAAATACATGGACGCACTCATACAGGCACTCACCAAATACATGGACGCACTCATACACGCACTCACCACATACATGGACGCACTCATACACGCACTCACCACATACATGGACGCACTCATACAAGCACTTACTACATACATGGGCGCACTCACCAAATACATGGACGCACTCATACACGCACTCACCACATACATGGACGCACTCATACAGGCACTCACCAAATACATGGACACACTCATACAGGCACTCACCAAATACATGGACGCACTCATACAGGCACTCACCAAATACATGGACGCACTCATACAGGCACTCACCAAATACATGGACGCACTCATACACGCACTCACCACATACATGGACGCACTCATACACACTTTCTCCACATACATGGACACACTCATATAGACACTCACCACATACATGGACGCACTCATACACGCACTCACCACATACATGGGCGCACTCATACACGCACTCACCACATATATGGGCGCACTCATACACACACTCACCACATACATGGGCGCACTCATACATGCACTCACCACATACATGGGCGCACTCATACATGCACTCACCACATACATGGGCGCACTCATATAGACACTCACCACATACATGGGCGCACTCATACACGCACTCACTACATACATGGGCGCACTCATACATGCACTCACCACATGTAGCTAGAACTGACTGGGCCCCACAGCAAATTTTTGTACAGGGCCCCTCCCAAACTTAATGGACGCACTCATATAGGCACTCACCAAATATATGGACGCATTTATACAGGCACTCACCAATTACATGGACGCACTCATACAGGCACTCACCAAATACATGGACGCACTCATACAAGCACTTACTACATACATGGGCGCACTCACCAAATACATGGACGCACTCATACACGCACTCACCACATACATGGACGCACTCATACAGGCACTCACCAAATACATGGATGCACTCATACAAGCACTTACACTCCATTGTGAGAGCTGAAACATTGCTGCTGGTTGGGTGAATAAATCGTCCACTTTTCTTCACCATTTGGAGTGCTGCCTTCTCTTTTTTTGCTTTTTGTCTACATCTGGGATCTTGGTCTTGAGATATTTCTTGGCCCAGTCTTGACGTTCAGCTTGTGTGTCTTGTTCAGTGGTGGTCGTCTTTCAGCCTTTCTTACCTTGGCCATGTCTCTGAGTATTGCACACCTTGTGCTTTTGGGCACTCCAGTGATGTTGCAGCTCTGAAATATGGCCAAACTGGTGGCAAGTGGCATCTTGGCAGCTGCACGCTTGACTTTTCTCAGTTCATGGGCAGTTATTTTGCGCCTTGGTTTTTCCACACGCTTCTTGCGACCCTGTTGACTATTTTGAATAAAACGATTGATTGTTCGATGATCACGCTTCAGAAGCTTTGCAATTTTAAGAGTGCTGCATCCCTCTGCAAGATATCTCACTATTTTTGACTTTTCTGAGCCTGTCAAGTCCTTCTTTTGACCCATTTTGCCAAAGGAAAGGAAGTTGCCTAATAATTATGCACACCTGATATAGGGTGTTGATGTCATTAGACCACACCCCTTCTCATTACAGAGATGCACATCACCTAATATGCTTAATTGGTAGTAGGCTTTCGAGCCTATACAGCTTGGAGTAAGACAACATGCATAAAGAGGATGATGTGGTCAAAATACTCATTTGCCTAATAATTCTGCACTCCCTGTATTTAACATGGCTCTGTTTTGCTTTTTCAACCCTTATTTATAGGTGATCCCATTATTTTTGGAGGGATCCTCCTCAGCTTTCCATGCATGCTGTTAGACTACTCCCAACATTGGCTTCTGGGCCCCAGTATCAGGCCCTCCACCTACCATCTGCTATTTAGAATACTGGTGATCCCCTCCTGGGCAGGGCCCGAGGGCAACTACCACCTCTGCGCCCCCTATAGCTACACCCCTTCTTGCTGAAGGACAATAGGAACTAAATATCTTGTTTCTTTATCCCTTGTTACCAAAGTAACAAATGGATTGATTCTGTAGAGTCTGCCAGCAGAGCGGACATGCCAGGATCTAGCTTCAAAACACCTTGGGAGTCCCTTTAAAGGAGTTGTGCACAATTTATAAGTTATCCCCTAGGAATAACTAGCTTCTCGCTGTGGGTCAGACCGTTAGGATGACCACCAGTCCGGTTTTCCCATTATGATGGAGTAGCTCCTTTCATTCTAAGTGTGAGCGCTGGAGTTAGCCGAGTACAGCAGATAACTGAAAACTTGGCACAAACTTTTTAAAGGGGTCATCCAAACCCTATAATGCCCAGGCCCCTCAGACAGGTTGTACTTATCGTAATCCCCGGCGCCTGCGTCGCTTCTGATGCCAGCACGGCTGCCGCTGCATCTATCACACGCGATGATAGGGATACTCGTCCCCGTCACGGCCTGCTATTGGCTGCCCCTCCCACCCGTCACCGGATGTTTTGATGCACGCGACGGGGAGATGCAGCAGCGGCCGTGCAGGCATCAGAAGCACCGCGGGTCCCAGGTATTATAGGGTTTGGATAACCCCTTTAAAGTGGTTATCCCATCTTAGACAATGGGGGCATATCGCTAGGATATTCCCCCATTGTCTGATAGGTGCGGGTCCCACCTCTGGGACCCGCACCTACAAGCAAAACGGAGCGGAGAAACTTGAGGAGGGCGCACTGCGCATGAGCAGCCGTCCTCCATTCATTTCTATGGAGCCGCCGAAAATAGCAGAGCGCTAGCCCCATAGAAATGAATGGGAGCGGTGGCCGCGCATGCGCGGTGCGCTCCCATTCACTTCAATGGGAGAGGCGGGGAGCTGCGCCTGGTGGTGGAGGAGTGGTTTCCCGGGGTCCTCCAGCCACAACTCCCCCCGGCTCCGTTCTCCTTGTAGGTGCGCCTAGCGGTGGGACCCGCACCTATCAGACAAGTTTTACATCATTGTCTAAGATGGGCCAACCCCTTTAAGTAAATGATGGAGGTAGAGAGGAAAGTACTAGTGGCAAAATACATTTTCCCTACAATTTTCCTGAAACACCTTTCCCACCAGCCTTATACAATGCAATTGAATTCTTGTAGGCAAACATCCAATCCCCTGCCAGATGCCCTCTCCACGGCCAAACAAAAAGCATCTAATTAAAAATAATGTGGGGGATAAACAAAGTGCAGGAAGTTCTGAATGCATGAAACAGGCATATTCTGGCAGGTTTACAAAAAGTGGATTATTATATAATAGTCCATATATTCTGTATTATATATGTTTCCATAAGAAACATTTATGAAATCTGCTTTGCAGAATCTCTTCTGTCAGCACCCGTCATGTTATGAAATACGATCTGTTATTAACTCATTACTATCTCATTTCTGGATCTTAGAAATTACATATTGTCTCTGAACGATTGTGCAACGACACCAAGGAATTGGGTTATAGGGACACAGAATGACGTAGATCTACTGGTATTGGCACACAGCCCGCGATAAGCGGAGTTCACAGATGATATTGTGGAGTCTTATTGCTGCAGTGTACAGTGTACACAACCTATGTGGTATATACAGCTCAAGGTTGACCAAACATCATGTACATCATGAACATAATGGTGTACATGGGTTATATAAATACTGTACATATGGATGTGTGTGTATATAAATAGCAATAAAGCGCTCTCACTGGTTAGTAAACACTGATATACCAAGGGACGCATTTGTCACCTCCTTGACATTGGCATGTTTTCATGTACAGAGGTTGCCCATTCTTATATAGTTAAAGGAGTTTTTTGGGTTGCAGATACTTATGGCCTATCCTCCGAATAGATCATCAGTAGGCTTGAGCAAATCGAGCTTCGGCTCATAGATCCGAAGTTGATTCATTAAAAAAACGTCATCGTTAAAGGAGGTTTATGACCCCTGAAAATGCCCCCCTATATCCCCGGGCCCCTCACAAACCATGCACTCACCTGGCTCCCCAGCACTCGCTCCCATGGCCGTCGCTGCATCTCCCCATTGCGCGGATGAAAACATCCGGCCGGGGGTAGCCAATAGCAGGCGGTGACAGGGACGAGCCTCGTTAGCGCCACACGCTCATCGCCGTCCACATCTGCTATTGGCTGCCTCAACTCTCCCCAACCACCCTTCTTTCCCCAATGCCGGATGGTTTCATCTACGAGATGGAGAGATGCAGCAGTGACAGGGAGTGAGGTAAGTACATTGTATGTGAGGGGCATGGGCATATGGGAGGGCATTTCAGGGGTCAGATAACCCTTTTAATGCCGTTTCCGTACAGCAATAAAATGTATGGGCTACATGTAGGCAAACTCCTCACATCCATCTTCTGCTCTCTCTGCATCTAGGAAAGCCTGAGGAGCAGGTATGGAGGTTCCAAATGATCATTTTGCCTTTATTCTCAAACTACATTGTAGAGAGATGAACATTTACATGTAGTGGCCAGCTGTCTAGTTTGCCTCCTCTTATATGTAGAGCCACCAACGGCCACGATCTGATAACATATTTCCATAAACGTCCATTTACTTAAAAAGTAGGTAGCCCAAAGGTGGGTTCCTCGCCTACCAACGTATAATATGGATTTGCTATCCATGTCTTCATCTGTGACAATAATTTGGTATTATTTATAAATGGGCAGTAGAAACATACCCCAGTCCGATAGCAAGAAGATGAGACAGCAGTAAAGACGGAAGAAACACCTTTAAAAATTCTGCTGAGAAAATTCCACCTTTTTTCATGACACTTGTGTTCCTCATACTTAATGCAGCGCTTCGCTTTGGATGTTTGAAGACAAATTCCCTGCGTGAGAAAAAAAAAAAGTCTGTAATAAGAATCCGGAATGAATTCCCATGTTACTCCCTGTGATGTGCATCTTATTTCTAGCGTTTGCTAAGATCTCTACAAATAGGACAAGTGTACAGCATCTTTACAGTTAGCATCTTATAGGACAAAGGCTACACGTCTTTTTAGGTTTCTCTGAAAATCCTTTACCTGAAGTAACATCACGTCTCGATTAGTATCAATACTTTCTTTGATCTTGGAAACAGACAACAAAATATCTTCGTAGTCAGACATGTGACATAACAGGTTTATATGTAAGGGTACTTTCACACTTGCGGCAGAGGATTCCGGCAGGCAGTTCCATCGCCGGAACTGCCTGACGGATCCGTTAAAACGTGTGCAAACTGATGCCATTTTGTCAGACGGATCAGGATCCTGATCCGTATGACAAATGCATTAAAATGCTGGATCCATCTCTCCGGTGTCATCCGGAAAAACGGATCCGGCATTTATTTTTTTTTCATTTTTTTTCGGGCTGAGCATGCGCAGACCGCAATGCCGTATCCGTTTTGCCGTAACACTCGGGGCCGGATCCGGCATCAATGCATTTTAATGGGAAAAAAATGCCCGATCCGGCATTCCGGCAAGTGTTCCAGAATTTTGGACGGAGATAAAACCGCAAAGTACCCCAGAACTCTGGCTCAGACTTTTTGCACCTCGCTAGACAGTTGTGAAAAGTGCCTAGACAAAGGGGGTGGTACATAGAAAAGGTATGTGGCTATAAGAATTCTTAAAATGTGCCAAATGTATTGATGGCATTCACCCTAATCTATGTACAAACTGTTCTAAAGAAAGCCAACCAACAGAAGGCTTAAATGGTCACTAACTTTTCACACAGCTTTGCATAAGTGAATAGTATAAGCGACTGTAAGAAACTTCGTAATATATCTATCTTACTAGAGAAAAATGCCTTGTTCTACAGTTCTCAGTTGTCTCTTTCTCCCCTTCCTTTCCGCCTTTCTAAAGTGACTTTGTCTCTGAAATTTAGCATAAATCCTTCTTGGTAAGAGCAGGAGGGCTGTCTGCTCACTAAAGGATCAGACTATATAATTCCATAGGAGACTATGGAAAGGGGAGGAGAAGTAAGAGGAGTAAGAGTGAGACAGAATTCCAGGAAAGACACCAATGAGACAGCCCAAGTGCTTTATTCACATCTATACAGGTCAGTACTTCTCTACAGTGTCTTCCATGATCCTGGGGCTATTTCTGAGTGACGGAGCTGTTAGAAAGCATATTCTCCTCTATTTTCTTTGTGCAATGGATTGGAGCTAGTTTCCACCCACCAGATATGGAAGAACTGCAAACTAAAGAACTAGCATACAGAGGAGAAAACTACTAAAAAAATGCCAGATACACTTCATATAACGGCCAGAAATAAGTTAGTCCTCATGTTCACACACCGTCCTCATGTATACACATTGATTAATGCAAAAACTTTGCTGAAAGGTTAGGTATGCTTTAAAGAAAAGAAAAGTGTCTGGAAAGATGTGCCAAATCTTTTATACATTTTGCGCCACTGTGATAAAGTTGCAGTATTTTTGGCCTGCCTGGTCTAGTTTTACACTATGTAAATTTAAGACAGTAATAATTGATGTCCCCCATTGAGTTTGGTATCATTTATCTCATTCGTTTCTTGTGTTTTTTCTTAATTTTTAAATCTTAATTACCCCCTACATTTACTGGCAATGAACCCACGCTCCTTGCCCTAAATTCCAAACAATCAATCCACCTCTGGTTGGCTATATGCATATAACTCCATGTAATTTAAAATCAGTACAATATAAGTAATGCAAATATTGCAAATAAATTCAAGGGTTTTGCTATTTTAACTGTGATTTGTTTTGTAAAAACAAAACCAAAAAGTTTTCAGATACCTACTGGGTCATTCCCCTGCTCCCCTCTCCGCATATTAGGCAGAACAGAGGGCGGATACAAAGAGCATATCTCGCTCTGGAGGACCACAGCATATTGGTTTCTATTGTTAAAGTGTAATGCCTAATTTCTCCAGTGGCAGCGCTGTAGGGGAGCAACCACTTTGAGATGGGCAAAGAAATTCACATAGATCAAAAGCCACTGAAGAGTAAGTTAGTATAACTAAATCATTACCTGTCTCAACTGATAAAGAGTGGTTTCATAGGTTTAAAAAACCTTATTGGACCTTCTCATTTATGTCCAGTTAATTATGCACAATAGATGGTAGCTGAAATGTAGGGCACAGAGTTCAAATTATCTGCACAAGTTGGATCTTGTTTGTTAGGGACCCATTTTGCTTCTACCAGGTGATAAATTCTCAGAAAGACGTTACCCATCCATTAGAGCCAAACACAAGAAAATACCAAATATCTTACTTTGGTGGAATATTCTCTGGCCTGCTAGACCAATCCCAGATCCAGTCTGAATTCTTCTTGAGTAAGTTTTCTAATTCTTTCCTTCGTTCAATGTAATCTTCTTCTGACTGTATTATAGAAGAAAATTGATAATTAGGTTTAATTTTACAGACTTTAACAGTACAAATAATTCCTGAAATACCAATGGTCAAGTCAAGCTTTAATCTTGACCTGGGAAATGTGTCCCTTTTTTGGCTCAAAAAGATTGTCCAATATAACGCAAGATAAAATATGCACTGTATGGGTTCTGATTCCTTGGTGGAAGTTGGGTAACTTTGTCTGAACTAATTCTGGGGACCCATCAACCAAATGTAGAGAACATGACGATATCCTGTCTACATGTAATAGTATCATATACTCCATGATGCCATTATCATTGAATACGTAGACCGTATCATTTGTACTAATTGATTATGAGGTTCAAGAACCCAAAGGCAATTGATCTGGGCAAAAGTCAACTTCAGATCTTGTTGTCTTCTGAGGGACCTAGTGGGTTCCGTTATGGTTGGGGTTGTTATTGGAACGTGGACCATTAGGAACCTCTGGTTCTCCTGTGGAACAGTCTATTAGGCAGCCTGGTCAGAGTGATTAAGTAATAATCCCAATTTACCAACAGAGCCACAAGAATTCTGTATGTGCAGTTAACCATTAAAGAGCACCCGTCGGCAGGATCAACTCCATTAAACTAGACTTACTGCCTGGGTTGATCCTGGTGATTAAAATAATGTTTTGTGAAAATCTATTCACCCAAAAAAAAAAAGATGTAAATGAGGACTTCAGTGCACTTAGTGCATCTCAGTTCCTCAGCTTTCCAGTGTTGGTCACATCCCTCAGTGCATTGAAGTCCTCATTTGTATAAAGAATGCAAGTTTTTTTTTTCCTTGGGAACACCGACAGGTATCATTTTAGTCAGCAACATCAACCCTATCAGACAGTACATCTTGATTTAATAGACTTAATCCTGCTGCTCTTTAAGACCCTATTGCTAGATTCAAGCAGTGTAGCCATCCCAACGATGGATGGTTCAATGGAAAGGACTCATTTACTGGTGACTGATACTTCAGTAAAATAAAAATGGATGTTGACATGGAATCCAGACATTTCAATGTCATCTTACAAGTAGAATGAGACATTTCATGCAATTTTTCTACTTTTTTCCAAACCCACTAAACATTAACCACAAAGGCAAACAATCTATTTCTGTAGTTGAGGAGGCACAAGAAACCAATTCACTTCCTCTTTTAGGAATAAAATGAAGTTTTTGTTGAAGGGCAGACTGTTTTTGTACAACATGAGAAAGTTAAGGAAATGCTTGCATATTAAATACTAACTGAATCAAAAAATGACGGCACCGACGGAATTTCATATGGTTCCCATATTGCAGAGGTATTATTCTCTAGAAGCATTATACAGTCCTGATCAAAAGTTTAAGACCACTTAAAAAATTGCAAAAAATCATATTTAGCATGGCTGGATCTTAACAAGGTTTCAAGTAGAGCTTTAACATGCAACAAGAAGAATTGGGAGTGAGACAAAACATTTTTTGAGCATTAAATTTAATGAAAACAACGAATAAACTGAAACAGGCTGTTTTTCAGCTGATCAAAAACTAAACCCCCCCAAAACAGAAATCCAACTCCCAAACATGAACTCAGTAATGAGTAGCTCCGCCGTTATTGTTTATCACTTAAAAAAATCGTTTCGGCATGCTTGATGCAAGCGTTTCCATTAGGCGAGTGGGAACATTTCTCCAAGTGGTGAAGACGGCCGCACGAAGGCCATCTACTGTCTGGAACTGTTGTCCATTTTTGTAAACTTCCCTTGCCATCCATCCCCAAAGGTTCTCAATTGAATTTAGATCAGGGGAACACGCAGGATGGGCCAAAAGAGTGATGTTATTCTCCTGGAAGAAGTCCCTTGTCCTGCGGGCATTGTGTACTGTAGCGTTGTCCTGTTGAAAAACCCAGTCGTTACCACACAGACGAGGGCCCTCAGCCATGAGGAATGCTCTCTGCAACATCTGGACATAGCCAGCGCCGTTTGACACCCCTGCACTTCCTGAAGCTCCATTGTTCCACTGAAGTAAAAAGCACCCAGACCCTCCACTGTGGCGCATAGAAAACATCTCAGGTGGGATCTGCTGGTCATGCCAGTAACGTTGGAAACCATCAGGACCATCAAGGTTAAATTTTTTCTCATCAGAGAATAAAACTTTTTTCCACCTTTGAATTTCCCATGTTTGGTGCTCTCTTGCAAAGTCCAAACGAGCACTTCTGTGGCGTTCAAGGAGACGAGGTCTTTGAAGACATTTTTTGTTTTTGAAGCCCTTCAGTCTCAGATGCCGTCTGATGGTTATGGGGCTGCAGTCAGCACCAGTAAGGGCCTTAATTTGGGTCGAGGATCGTCCAGTGTCTTGACGGACAGCCAATTGGATCCTCCGGCTCAGTGCTGATGAAATTTTTTGGGGTCTTCCACTTGACTTTTTCATTCCATAACCCTCAGGATCATTTAAGAAATTCCAAATGACTGTCTCACTGCGTCCCACCTCAGCAACGATGGTGCGCTGTGAGAAACCCTGCTTATGCAGTTCAACAACCCGACCACGTTCAAAAAGAGAGAGTTTTTTTGCCTTTGCCATCACAACGTGTGACTACCTGACAGAAAATGACAATAAATCCACATCTTTGCACAGATTTGGCCTTTTAAAGGCATGTGGTCCTAAACTTTTGATCAGCTGAAAAACAGCCTGTTTCAGTTTATTAGTTGTTTTCATTAAATTGAATGCTCAAAAAATGTTTTGTCTCACTCCCATTTCTTCTTGTTGCATGTTGAAGCTCTATTTGGAACCTTGTTAAGATCCAGCCATGCTAAATATGATTTTTTGCCATTTTTCAAGTGGTCTTAAACTTGATCAGGTCTGTATCAAGGAGGGAATACGGGGTTCTGCTATACAGGGCAGCGACTATGGCATGAGCATGACTTGTGTCACCAGTTTGTAAAGTTCCATAAAGAAGCTGAAGCACCTCTTCTCTTGTATCTTCTTGAAGTTACTTGTTCTTCAATCTAGGGGTTTAGTATTATCATAGAGATATCGTGTGGATCCAGACCTTCATCAATATGCATAGGTATAGACACAAGAGATGTGTATTTATCTGGAAAGGGATCTGGATCCATACGATAGCCCAACATGTTGACGCCAGTTTTTCACAATAATTCTTCTCTAGTTACTAGAAAAGTAATCTTTTGGGAGATGTACTTAAAGAGAATCTGTGAATACAATCTTGGACTTTTATCTCCACTACTACATGAGTAGTAATTCACTTCCAGATCACCATTATTTATCTTCCTCCCCCCCGTTCCCCCACGGTCAGCACTCAAAGCTGCACTAAAATGCACACTCCAGACTGCTGTGCTATGCTAACACAATGGAGAGGAGCATTGGAATACTATCTTAAGAATTGGTCCCCTGATGATGTGGCCTATGCCAAAGAAACGCGTTGGGACGGGATATCTGTATTGAGTGGACAACAGTGTACCCATTTTTCCTTTTCTAATCTTTTGACGAAGCTGGGCAGTCAACGATGGCCACTGATAGGGACAATAAGGGACACATAGAGTGAAGGATATAAGGAGGTAGACATAGGGTTAGGTAGGATGACAGTCCTTTCAACTTTTCTATCCTTCTCTATCCTTTTCTAAGGTTACGTTGGTGTGCCTGAAATATACAGTACAGACCAAAAGTTTGGACACACCTTCTCATTCAAAGAGTTTTCTTTATTTTCATGACTATGAAAACTGTAGACTCACACTGAAGGCATCAAAACTATGAATTAACACATGTGGAATTATATACATAACAAAAAAGTGTGAAACAACTGAAAATATGTCATATTCTAGGTCCTTCAAAGTAGCCACCTTTGCTTTGATTACTGCTTTGCACACTCTTGGCATTCTCTTGATGAGCTTCAAGAGGTAGTCACCTGAAATGGTCTTTCAACAGTCTTGAAGGAGTTCCCAGAGATGCTTAGCACTTGTTGGCCCTTTTGCCTTCACTCTGCGGTCCAGCTCACCCCAAACCATCTCGATTGGGTTCAGGTCCGGTGACTGTGGAGGCCAGGTCATCTGGCGCAGCACCCCATCACTCTCCTTCATGGTCAAATAGCCCTTACACAGCCTGGAGGTGTGTTTTGGGTCATTGTCCTGTTGAAAAATAAATGATGGTCCAACTAAACGCAAATCGGATGGAATAGCATGCCGCTGCAAGATGCTGTGGTAGCCATGCTGGATCAGTATGCCTTCAATTTTGAATAAATCCCCAACAGTGTCACCAGCAAAGCACCCCCACACCATCACACCTCCTCCTTCATGCTTCACGGTGGGAACCAGGCATGTAGAGTCCATCCGTTCACCTTTTCTGCGTCGCACAAAGACACGGTGGTTGGAACCAAAGATCTCAAATTTGGACTCATCAGACCAAAGCACAGATTTCCACTGGTCTAATGTCCATTCCTTGTGTTCTTTAGCCCAAACAAAAGTCTTTTCTGCTTGTTGCCTGTCCTTAGCAGTGGTTTCCTAGCAGATATTCTACCATGAAGGCCTGATTCACACAGTCTCCTCTTAACAGTTGTTCTAGAGATGTGTCTGCTGCTAGTGTGGCATTGACCTGGTCTCTAATATGAGCTGCTGTTAACCTGCGATTTCTGAGGCTGGTGACTCGGATGAACTTATCCTCCGCAGCAGAGGTGACTCTTGGTCTTCCTTTCCTGGGGCGGTCCGCATGTGAGCCAGTTTCTTTGTAGTGCTTGATGGTTTTTGTGACTGCACTTGGGGACACTTTCAAAGTTTTCCCAATTTTTCGGAATGACTGACCTTCATTTCTTAAAGTAATGATGGCCACTCGTTTTTCTTTACTTAGCTGTTTTTTTCTTGCCATAATACAAATTCTAACAGTCTATGCAGTAGGACTATCAGCTGTGTATCCACCTGACTTCTCCACAACGCAACTGATGGTCCCAACCCCATTTATAAGGCAAGAAATCCCACTTATTAAACCTTACAGGGCCCACCTGTGAAGTGAAAACCATTTCAGGTGACTACCTCTTGAAGCTCATCAAGAGAATGCCAAGAGTGTGCAAAGCAGTAATCAAAGCAAAAGGTGGCTACTTTGAAGAACCTAGAATATGACATATTTTCAGTTGTTTCACACTTTTTTGTTATGTATATAATTCCACATGTGTTAATTCATAGTTTTGATGCCTTCAGTGTGAATCTACAATTTTCATAGTCATGAAAATAAAGAAAACTCTTTGAATGAGAAGGTGTGCGCAAACTTTTGGTCTGTACTGTAGGTACACTAACCAGTGTTTGCATTTGTACTGTGCAACATTTGGGCTGTTTTTAATGATTCTGCATTAAATGATAAGTTTTAATGAGGTTACCTGTTTGTAAGTTAGTAGGGTGGGGCCAACTACCCACAGACTATCTTGCCAACTACTCCCTCCAAATTGACTGGTGTAAAATGCACCATTGTTAGAAAATGTGGACCGGTGTCCCTATGATAACACTGAATCGTCAGTTGTCAGGTACAGACGCCGAGGAGCCTTGTTAAAATAAGGGTGAGTTCACACCACCTTTATATATTTTTGTCTTTATGCTCTGTTAGAGGAGCAAAGCAACAAAAATAGCCTGGAAAAAGTATTTATACCCCTTGAACTTCCACATTTTTTAATGATCACCAAGTACAAAGTATTAACTCAGGGGAGCTGAATACAAATTCACACCACACTTTTCTGATTTTTATTTAAAAAATATGAAAACGATGTATCATTTTCTTTTCACTTCACACATACTTGCTACGTTGTGTTGGTCTATCACTTAAAATCCCAATAAAATGCATTTAAGTTTGTAGGTGTAATGGGAAAAAAATGTGGAAAAGTTCAAGGGGTGTGAATACTTTTTCAAGGCACTGTAACTGAAGTGCCATATTCGGCACATAACTAAGGCGAACTTCATTGACCACAATGGAGTCTGTTCATTTTCCATTTTGGATCCTGTTCTGTTACCGGACAAAAAACTCTTGCATGTAGGACTCTTTTCTCCAGTATTTTTGATGGAATCAGTGATGGAAGCCCCAAAACCAGAGCCTCCAACATAATGTGAACAAGCCCTAAGCAAGCTAAGAGAGAAGCTTTCAAGGTCTGGCACCTGCACTACGCTGCCTTTTACATTTAATATTTCTCCCTGTAGTTTTCCATTAGAGATCATTTGTGTTTGTACTTAATATAATGTTTGAGTCAACGAAATAAAAAGCATCAAAATAAGAAGATAAAGGAGATTAAGAGCTTCAGGTCTTAATCCAATGGGGCATGTTATAATTAAAATTCATCTGGGGGCAGTGGCGGATTACAATAGGGACGTTCGGGTCGGCAGCCCCGGGCCCAGCACCGCTGGGGGGCCCAACGCTGACCCGAACGCCCACATACTGCGGCGGGGCACGGGAGCGCATAGCTCCCTGTCCCATCGCCGATCACCGCCATAGGCTTCAGGCCTTGTAGGCCTTGTAGGCCTGAGGCCTATGTGGTAGTGAAATCCCGGCGCAGGCGTGCGTGATGACGTCATCGCGCGCCTGTGCCGGGACGCAGCACTGTGACGCGCCTGACTCATCCCGCCTTCCCCTGCGAGCAAACGCCTGGCCCTGGACATATGTGAGTATTTATCTTTTCATTTTTTGTTCATTTTTTATTTTTTTTATTTCATGTGTCTATTGGGGGGGGGGGGACACACAGGAGGACATATTAGGGAAGATAAATGGATTATATGGGGGGGAATGTGGTGGCTGTATGGGGCCAAATTATTATGAGAGGGACTACTATGTGGGGGCAAATTACTAGATGGGGCAGTGTGGGGGCAAATTGATATGTGGGGGCAGTGTGGGGGCAAATTATTATGAGTGGGAATACTATGTGGGGGTAAATTATTATGAGAGGGACTACTATGTGGGGGCAAATTACTAGATGGGGCAGTGTGGGGGCAAATTATTATGGGAGGTACTACTATGTGGGGGCAAATTTCTATATGGGGGCAGTGTGGGGGAAACTATTGTGTGGGGTAAATTGCTATGTGGGGACAAATTACTATATGGGGCAGTGTGGGGGCAAATTACTATGTGGGGGCAGTGTGGGGGCAAATTGCAATGTGGGGACAGTGTGGGGTAATTGCAATGTGGGGACAGTGTGGGGTAATTGCAATGTGGGGACAGTGTGGGGTAATTGCAATGTGGGGACAGTGTGGGGTAATTGCAATGTGGGGACAGTGTGGGGTAATTGCTATGTGGGGACAGTGTGGGGTAATTGCTATGTGGGGACAGTGTGGGGTAATTGCTATGTGGGGACAGTGTGGGGTAATTGCTATGTGGGGACAGTGTGGGGTAATTGCTATGTGGGGACAGTGTGGGGTAATTGCTATGTGGGGACAGTGTGGGGTAATTGCTATGTGGGGGCAAATTACTATGTGGGGGCAAATTACTATGTGGGGGCAAATTACTATGTGGGGGCAGTGTGGGGAAAACTATTGTGTAGGGGCAGTGTGTGGAAAACTATTGTGTGGGGGCAAATTATTATGAGAGGGAATACTATGTGAGGACAAATTACTATGTGGGGGCAAATTATTATGAGAGGGACTATGTGGGGGCAAATTACTAGATGGGGCAGTGTGGGGGCAAATTGCTATGTGGGGGCAGTGTGGGGGCAAATTATTATGGGAGGGACTACTATGTGGGGGCAAATTTCTATATGGGGCAGTGTGGGGGAAAACTATTGTGTGGGGGTAATTGCTATGTGGGGACAGTGTGGGGAAATTGCTATGTGGGGACAAATTACTATATGGGACAGTGTGGGGGCAAATTACTATGTGGGGGCAGTGTGGGGGAAACTATTGTGTGGGGGCAGTGTAGGGTAAATTGTCATGTAGGGACAGTGGGGTAATTTCTATGTGGGGACAGTGTGGGGTAATTTCTATGTGGGGACAGTGTGGGGTAATTTCTATGTGGGGACAGTGTGGGGTAATTTCTATGTGGGGACAGTGTGGGGTAATTTCTATGTGGGAAAACTGCTATGTGGGGGCAAATTACTATGTGGGGGAAAACGATTGTGTGGGGGCAGTGTGGGGAAATTGCTATGTGGGGCAAATTACTATGTGGGGGCAGTGTGGTGGAAATTACTATGTGGGGGCAGTGTGGGGCAAATTACTGTGTGGGGGAAAACTACTATATGGGGGCAGTTTTGGGGAAATTACTGTGTGGAGGCAAACTACTATATGGGGGCCGTTTGGGGCAAATTACTGTGTGGGGGCAAATTACTATGGGGGGATTACTATGTGGGGGCAGTGTGGTGGAAAATACTATATGGGGGTGTTGCTATTGGGGAGGCACTGTAGGGGGCAATTCTATTATTTCTGGGGACACTATACAGGGATTATTGCCTGGAGCACAATAGAGGGTGTTATTATTACTCGGGCACTCTAGGGGACATTATAACTGCTGTAGACACTATAAGAACATTTGGGGTAATTTATCAAACTGGTGTAATGCAGAACTGGCTTAGTTGCCCATAGCAGCCAATCAGATTCCACCTTTCATATTTGACAGCTCTTTTGGAAATCCAGTTCTACTTTACACCAGTTTGATAAATTACCCCAATTATATCTATCAGGGTTACTATTTTTTCAGCAGTATAGTTCCTGGGGCATTGGGGAGCACAACGGGCACAGTATTGGGGGTGGCAGCAGGATGACACTGTGGAGACACCAGGATGAGGAGGTTGATGGAAAAATTGAGAAATCTAACCAGGGCCGTCTTTACCAAGGGGCAAAAGGGGCAGCTGCCCCGGGCCCAGTTGCTACTGGGGGGCCCAAGGCAGCTGCTCTTGAGCCCTGCTAGCTACTGCCCCGGATTTTAAGCTGTCTGTGTACTTTAACGTTGTGATCTAGGACCTTAGATGACATCATCACCATGTGACCAGTAACCTAGCAATTACTGGTCACATGGCTATGAGGTCATCACAGGTCCTAGCAGGAGTGTTGCAGAAGTTAACTGTGGAGCTTTTTTGTGTGAAGATTACATCAGAAAAAGGTGAGAGGGGCTGTTATGTTAATATACTGTAAACTACTGTATAGTGGGGTGCTGTATATTGTGTGGGGGCCTGTATACTGTGGGGGACTGTATATTGTGTGGGACTGTATACTGTGCGATGGGCTGTATACTGTGGGGGGCCTGTATTCTGTGGGGGCTGTATACTGTGTGGTGGGCTGTATACTGTGTGGTGGGCTCTATACTGTGTGGGGAGCTGTATACTGCGGGGGGGGCTTATACTGTGTGGGGGTCTGTATACTGTGTGGGGGGCTGTATACTGTGTGGGGGGCCTATATACTGTGGGGGGGGCCTGTATACTGTGGGGGGGGGGCCTGTATACTGTGGGGGGCTTGTATAGTGTGGGGGGGGGGCCTGTATAGTGGGGGGGGGCCTGTATAGTGTGGGGGGCTGTATACTGTGTGGGGGCCTGTATACTGTGTGAGGGGCTGTATACTGTGGGGGCCTGTATAGTGTGAGGGGGTCTGTATACTGTGTGGGGGCCTGTATACTGTGGGGGGCCTGTATACTGTGGGGGGCTGTATACTGTGTGGGGGCCTGTATACTGTGTGAGGGGCTGTATACTGTGGGGGCCTGTATACTTGGGAGGGCCTGTATAGTGTGGGGGGTCTGTATACTGTGTGGGGGCCTGTATACTGTGGGGGGCTGTATACTGTGTGGGGGCCTGTATACTGTGTGGGGGCTGTATACTGTGGGGGCCTGTATACTGTGGGGGCCTGTATACTTGGGGGGCCTGTATAGTGTGGGGGGGGGCCTGTATACTGTGTGGGGGCCTGTATACTGTGGGGGGCTGTATACTGTGTGGGGGGCCTGTATACTGTGTGAGGGGCTGTATACTGTGGGGGCCTGTATACTTGGGAGGGCCTGTATAGTGTGGGGGGTCTGTATACTGTGTGGGGGCCTGTATACTGTGGGGGGCTGTATACTGTGTGGGGGCCTGTATACTGTGTGGGGGGCTGTATACTGTGGGGGCCTGTATACTGTGGGGGCCTGTATACTTGGGGGGCCTGTATAGTGTGGGGGGGGGGGCCTGTATAGTGTGGGGGGGCCTGTATAGTGTGGGGGGCTGTATATTGTGGAGTGCTATACTGCTGTACTGTATACTGTGGGGGTCTGTATACTGTGGGTGCGGTATAGTGTGGAGTGCTATACTGCTGTACTGTATAGTGTGGGGGGCTGTATCGTGTATAGTTTGGGGTGCTGTATACAGTGAGGTGTTGTATACAGTGAGGTGTTGTATACTGTGGGGTGCTGTATACTGTGGGCTGCTATACTGCTCTACTATATACTGTGGAATACTGTATAGTGTGGGGGGCTATACTGCATACTGTGTGGTGCTGTATACTATAGGGTGCTATACTGCATACTGTGGGGTGCTGGGGTGCTGGGGTGCACTGTAACACTAGGGTGAGCCGAGCCATGGTCTCCTTCCTGCAGAGCGGTGCCCACTTCCAGCCTGAGCCCAGCTGCCCAGAACACTGATCCTGAGCCGCTGGAGTCTTCAGAACTGGAAGTATTTACAGTCATTCACTGTACTCTACCAGGTGTGTGGATTTTTTGTGTGTGTGTTGTGGTGGAAGGCGTGATTGCATGCAAGGGTGTGGGAAGGCTGGATCCAGGGGGCCCAAGTAAATTTTTGCCCAGGGTCCAATCAATATTAAAGACGGCCCTGGTCGATCATGGAGATGTGGCCAATACACAGGCCATGTTTCCTGGTTTGTGCACAGACATATGGATCAGGCCTAACCATAAAACTTAGCATGAGCCTTATCAAAGGGGTTTACACTGGTAGTCTGTAGGGGTGAGTATGCCTGATGTAAATGAGGAAACCCAATAGGTTCTCACCCTTGGAGAAGCCAACCAGAGGTGTGCCAAACATGGCCTTAAAAGTATGCCACTACTGAAGATAATGAAAGAATGCAGTCCGTGCAACTCCATACTCTATCTCTTCAAAGTAAGGAATAATGAACCATCAATGAGCAGGTGAGCCAAAAATTTAACACCCTATCTACCCCTAGAGTCACACCCTGTAAAGATTGCAAATGAGGAAGATGAGTGTTACACCAGTGATCTGGGAGAGTAAATCTGACTAGGCGCCCCAACCATTAGGTTATGATCATTCCTCCATGCCTCAGTGGCAGTTCTGACAAGTTACAGGATATAAGAGGGGGATCTAGACCGATATAAGAAATAGTAACCACTAAATAGGAGCCCACCACAGCCCCCACTAGTTGCTTAAATCAATATGCACCAACAGGCATAGACCAATGGAGAGGCCAAAAAGTAGAAGTACACAGTACATATTAGCGGCTGCCGTGCCTACCAGATGTTTTAACCATAGTACACTTTCCAATAGCCTAAACATCTTTTTTGAAATTAAGAAAGGCGAACATGAAATAATTAATTTTGACTGTGTTAATCCGCCCTATTAGCGACAACAGCAAGTGCTGCCAACACTTATCTAAGGTTATCTCCTTGTGAGAGCCAACAAAGGATCCCAGTTAAGAGCCGCATAACAACCAACATCCTGGGAAACTAGCAAAGCCAAGTACAACTGCAAAAGCACTGGCAGAGATTGAGTGGGAGAACAGTTTGAGATTAAAGGGAACAAAGCAGATTTAGGCCAGGTCATCTGTTACCCTGAGAAAGAGTGGGCTTCCCTGCCATGTTCCCCCTTCCAAGGGAAAGGGCATAGATACATCCAAATTTGTTCAGACCCCACGAGAGAAGACTCGTACAGTAGATCTCGTAGATCCTATGACTGATCTCAATAGCGGAAAGGGAAAACGCTAGTGTAAAAGTAGCCTTATCTGGCATAAAGCCAGTTTGGTCAGGGTGTATAAGGCTACTTTCACACTAGCGTTTTCCCTTTCCGCTATAGAGATCCGTCAGAGGATCTCAATAACGGGGGAAAACGCTTCAGTTTTGTCCCCCATTCATTGTCAATGTGGACATAACTGAACTGAATGAAAGGGAAGGCTCCAAAATGCATTCTGTTCCGTTTGGTTGCGCTCCAATTGCGGACAGAATAACGCTGCAAGCAGCGTTTTTCTGTCCGCGATGTGGTGCGGAGCAAGACGGATCTGCCATGACTCACAATGTAAGTCAATGGGGACGGATCTGTTTTCTCTGACACAATAGAAAACGGATCCGACCCCCATTGACTTTCAGTGGAGTTCATAACGGATTTGTCATGGCTTTATAAGACATGATACAACCGGATCCATTCATGACGGATGCATGCGGTTGTATTATTGTAGCAGAAATGTTTTTGCAGATCTATGACGGATCTGCAAAAAACGCTAGTGTGAAAGTAGCCTAAGAGATGAGATAACAGTGTTTTTTGTCTGCTGGCTAACTATTTGGCTAAGGTTTTAACCGCCTCCGGACCGCCTAACGCAGATGTGCGGTCCGGAGGCGGCAGCCCTGCGCACAGTCACGCATATATATGCGTCATCTCGCGAGACGCGAGATTTCCTGTGAACGCGCGCACACAGGCGCGCGCGCTCACAGGAACGGAAGGTAAGCGAGTGGATCTCCAGCCTGCCAGCGGCGATCGTTCGCTGGCATGCTGGAGATCAGATTTTTTTAACCCCTAACAGGTATATTAGACGCTGTTTTGATAACAGCGTCTAATATACCTGCTACCTGGTCCTCTGGTGGTCCCTTTTGTTAGGATCGACCACCAGAGGACACAGGTAGGTCAGTAAAGTCGCACACTACACTACACTACACCCCCCCCCCTGTCACTTATTAACCCTTTATGAACCCCTGATCACCCATGATCACCCCATATAAACTCCCTGATCACCCCCCTGTCATTGATCACCCCCCTGTCATTGATCACCCCCCTGTCAGGCTCCGTTCAGACGTCCGTATGATTTTTACGGATCCATGGATACATGGATCGGATCCGCAAAACACATGCGGACGTCTGAATGGAGCCTTACAGGGGGGTGATCAATGACAGGCGGGTGATCACCCATATACACTCCCTGATCACCCCCTGTCATTGATCACCCCCCTGTCATTGATCACCCCCCTGTAAGGCTCCATTCAGACATCCGTATGATTTTTACGGATCCATGGATACATGGATCGGATCCGCAAAACACATGCGGACGTCTGAATGGAGCCTTACAGGGGGGTGATCAATGACAGGCGGGTGATCACCCATATACACTCCCTGATCACCCCCTGTCATTGATCACCCCCCTGTAAGGCTCCATTCAGACGTCCGCATGATTTTTACGGATCCATGGATACATGGATCGGATCCGCAAAACACATGCGGACGTCTGAATGGAGCCTTACAGGGGGGTGATCAATGACAGGCGGGTGATCACCCATATACACTCCGTGATCACCCCCCTGTCATTGATCACCCCCCTGTAAGGCTCCATTCAGACGTCCGCATGTGTTTTGCGGATCCGATCCATGTATCCATGGATCCGCAAAAATCATACGGACGTCTGAATGGAGCCTTACAGGGGGGGTGATCAGTGACAGGGGGGTGATCATCCTGATCACCCCCTGTCATTGATAACCCCCCTGTAAGGCTCCATTCAGACGTCCGCATGTGTTTTGCGGATCCGATCCATGTATCCATGGATCCGTAAAAATCATACGGACGTCTGAATGGAGCCTTACAGGGGGGGTGATCAGTGACAGGGGGGTGATCATCCTGATCACCCCCTGTCATTGATCACCCCCCTGTAAGGCTCCATTCAGACGTCCGCATGTGTTTTGCGGATCCGATCCATGTATCCATGGATCCGTAAAAATCATACGGACGTCTGAATGGAGCCTTACAGGGGGGGTGATCAGTGACAGGGGGGTGATCATCCTGATCACCCCCTGTCATTGATAACCCCCCTGTAAGGCTCCATTCAGACGTCCGCATGTGTTTTGCGGATCCGATCCATGTATCCATGGATCCGTAAAAATCATACGGACGTCTGAATGGAGCCTTACAGGGGGGGTGATCAGTGACAGGGGGGTGATCACCCTGATCACCCCCTGTCATTGATAACCCCCCTGTAAGGCTCCATTCAGACGCCCGCACGTGTTTTGCGGATCCGATCCATGTATCCATGGATCCGTAAAAATCATACGGACGTCTGAATGGAGCCTTACAGGGGGGGTGATCAGTGACAGGGGGGTGATCACCCTGATCACCCCCTGTCATTGATAACCCCCCTGTAAGGCTCCATTCAGACATCCGCATGTGTTTTGCGGATCCGATCCATGGATCCATGGATCCGTAAAAATCATACGGACGTCTGAATGGAGCCTTACAGGGGGGTGATCAATGACAGGGGGGTGATCCGGGAGTCTATATGGGTGATCACCCCCCTGTCATTGATCACCCCCCTGTCATTGATCACCCCCCCTGTAAGGCTCCATTCAGAATTTTTTTTGGCCCAAGTTAGCGGAAATTTTTTGTTTGTTTTTGTTTTTTTCTTACTAAGTCTCATATTCCACTAACTTGTGTCAAAAAATAAAATCTCACATGAACTCGCCATACCCCTCACGGAATCCAAATGCGTAAACATTTTTAGACATTTATATTCCAGACTTCTTCTCACGCTTTAGGGCCCCTAAAAAGCCAGGGCAGTATAAATACCCCACATGTGACCCCATTTCGGAAAGAAGACACCCCAAGGTATTCCGTGAGGGGCATATTGAGTCCATGAAAAATTGAAATTTTTGTCCTAAGTTAGCGGAAAGTGAGACTTTGTGAGAAAAAAACCAAAAAAATCAATATCCGCTAACTTATGCAAAAAAAAAAAAAATTCTATGAACTCGCCATGCCCCTCACGGAATACCTTGGGGTGTCTTCTTTCCAAAATGGGGTCACATGTGGGGTATTTATACTGCCCTGGCTTTTTAGGGGCCCGAAAGTGTGAGAAGAAGTCTGGGATCCAAATGTCTAAAAATGCCCTCCTAAAAGGAATTTGGGCACCTTTGCGCATCTAGGCTGCAAAAAAGTGTCACACATCTGGTATCGCCGTACTCAGGAGAAGTTGGGCAATGTGTTTTGGGGTGTCATTTTACATATACCCATGCTGGGTGAGAAAAATATCTTGGTCAAATGCCAACTTTGTATAAAAAAATGGGAAAAGTTGTCTTTTGCCGAGATATTTCTCTCACCCAGCATGGTTATATGTGAAATGACACCCCAAAACACATTCCCCAACTTCTCCTGAGTACGGCGATACCAGATGTGTCACACTTTTTTGCTGCCAAGGTGGGCAAAGGGGCACACATTCCAAAGTGCACCTTTTGGATTTCACAGGCCATTTTTTACAGATTTTGATTGCAAAGTACTTCTTACACATTTGGGCCCCTAAATTGCCAGGGCAGTATAACTACGCCACAAGTGACCCCATTTTGGAAAGAAGACACCCCAAGGTATTCCGTGAGGGGCACGGCGAGTTCCTAGGGCTTCTGTCACCCCACTAAACCGTTTTTTTTTTTTTTGTTTACTTATAATCCCTATACTGCGATTTATGCCTACATAAGCTAATTAATCATTTTGGTCCAGTAGATTGTGTTAAAAACGTGCTTTTAAAATATGCAAATTACCTTTCTACCAGCAAGTAGGGCGGCTACTTGTTGGTAGCAGCCGCATCCTCCGATCCTAAAGACGCCCCCTCCTCATGTTGATTGACAGGGCCAGGGAACGGGATCGTCCTCTGCTGGCCCTGTTTGCATTCAAAATCTTGCGCCTGCGCCGTACCTGTCTTCAATCGGCGCAGGCGCACTGAGAGGCGACCGCTCGCTCGGCCGCTCCATCCTCAATGCGCCTGCGCCGGGTGTAGATGTGACGTCATCGGCTCAGGCGCATTGAGGATGGAGCGACTGAATACCGTTACGGCGCAGGCGCGATATTTTGAATGCAAACAGGGACAGCAGAGGACGATCCTGTTCCCTGGCCCTGTTAATCAACATGCGGAGGGGGCGTCTTTAGGATCGGAGGATGCGGCTGCTACCACCAAGTAGCCGCCCTACTTGCTGGTAGCAAGGTAATTTGCATATTTTAAAAGTACGTTTTTAACACACTCTACTGGACCAAAATGATTAATTAGATTATGTAGCCATAAATCGCAGTATAGGGATTATAAGTAAACAAAAAAAAAAAACGATTTAGTGGGGTGACAGAAGCCCTTTAACGTCCGAATTAGGAAGTGAGATAGGGCGATAGGTGTGCGGGTCAGAGTTTCCTTCCCTGGTTTCAATAAAACAAGAATAAGAGCCTCTCTCATGGAGTCAGGAAGGACACCCCATTATAAGCCCAGTCAAATATCTCCAGCATTCAAGGCTTAAAGGGGTTGTCCGAGATAATTAAAAATCTCAGACAAGCCCTCCAAAAGCCTAAAATAAGCCTAAAATAAAAATATCATGTTCTACTCGCCCTTTTTACCAGCGTAATTATCTGGTTGAGTCCTCCTGCTGCTACTTGTTTACAAACTGCAGAGGTGACGTATCGGTATACAGCTGAATGGTCATGTGCCGCATTAATGTGTGTGATTTACAAGGGCTCCATCAAAATAGTTAGCATAAGGACAGAATGGTCACATATTCCCTGGGAGCCTAGGAAAAACTTGAGACTGCAAACAGAAAATCAGAAGTAGCTAAAGCCAAGTTGCAGTATGCCAGTCCCTCAGGGGGAGCGAGTGTGAGGTCACAGGGGACAGTTAACAGACCGAGGGTTGCTCTTGGTACTCACAATTTGTAGGATACCCTGGGCAGGCGTACAGCAGTGATGGAGAGGCTGGCACATAGATCCTCTGGGGCACTCTCTGGATATAGGGACCAGGCCGGGTGGTAGGTGAGGTGCCCTGGGTGTTGTAGGTTTAGTGTGCCGGTGGCAAGATCCCTTATAGTTCGTGACGCCAGTGCCGGTAACGGTGGCACACAGATTTGTTGGAGGAATAATGGAGGTACACACGTTGGTAGTGAACTAAAACTCCTCTTTACTGAACAGTTCAACTATATACAGGCTTCAAACAGTTCCACATGAAAGATTTTGGTAACAGGCAGGCTTCACATAAATGGCAGGTAGAATCCTAACAAGATAACTCAGAGGGAATAAACTCACAGATCAGGCTGTACTTTCTGCAGAATCCTGTCTGGCTTTCTCCAAGGCCCGTATGCCTAATAGCTGGCTTTATCCTTGGGTAGGGAAACCTTCCTCTGGTATAAATCCACTTGCTGTTAATAACCTTCTGCCCTTCAGCTTTCTACTTGGCTGGTTAAGGTTTAGCACTGCTCTGTACTTTGCAAGATGCAGGATAACTTCAGGAGGAAACTTCTTCTCCTGGACTAACTTCTGAGCTTCACTTGCTCAGGGCTTCAGGCAGGCTAGACTGAACTACTTAGCCTCCTGGACTAGACTGGACTGACTCTTTCCTGTCTGGGCCTAACTATATATACTAGGGGGTTCCCTAGCTCCCTCTACAGCTTGGGAGGAGAAACTACACCCCCTAACAGGCCTGGTACACAGGATATAACATGACAATATACATTATAATGCAATACAAAATACCAATCTCCCACAGGAGGTGGGGGCAACATGACCCTTAGTAGTGCCCACCTTTACGTAGTGGGACACTACAAAGTCAGTTCTGCGAAATGACCCGTGTGTGGAGGGTGCTCCTTTTATCTCAGCAGAACCTTAGGCATGCAATGAGGTTCCTTGTAGATGTTTCTGTAATTCCCAGACTGAGGGGTACGGATTTAAGGTATGGCTGGCCAAACCGTGTCAAAGTGTGGAAGAATGCGCTAGAAAGATCCCCTCTCACAGCAGTAAGGGCCCTCACTGCCATAAACATGCACAATACCTTGCTGACTGACTCCAATTTGTGGCACTGTAGATTCAGCACCTTCTGGTTTATTTTTCTCTCTGAAGCACTTATCTGAGGAGCTTGCATGTGTAGATCCTCCCTGTTCCTCAGGCAGAACTAAACTCTCACTGAAACACTAACCAGGGGGCGGACCCAGGTCCACCTCCTGGCAACCTAAGAGGATGAGCCAATGTGTTAACCCATGCTTTTCCATACAGTTCTATAAGGTATGCAAATACAGCAAATCAGAATATTTCACTTTGGAACATAACAATAAAACCATTTACATAAATTTGCATTGACCCTGTTCTGGGGTACTGCAGGGGTGACAAAGGAATGGAAGAAGAGAAAATGCTTCCGAATTATTCTATTATGGAGAAAATAGTCATTTACTATAACAGACATGGAAGAGGTGACAGGTCCACTTTAAGTGAACTGGGCAGAGTTTCAATACCAGACACAGGCAACGAGAGGGGCGCTGTTTCTGGAAGTATGCAGCCATGTCTTACTAATGCAACCCTGTAAAAATAATTAACTGTACATTACAGACTTATATTGTGCATTTTGAATCACAGTCTGTTTGTGCTCTTTATGGTAGTGAAAGTTTTTCCGGGTCATTAAACTGATAACATTTGCTTGTGTATATACACATATTAGCACTGTAGCATGATATTTAGAATTACACAATTTCACCGTTAATTTACCTGAGAACTGCTCTTCTCTTTACTCCCATGGGTGTCGGTGTCGCTCAGTCTTTGAATGCTCTGAGGGGTCTGAGATCGTGGTGGGCTTAAAAAGTCAAGAAAGAATCCAACACATTAGAACAATATGAGAAATCCTTTATAAACTCTTATAATTGGTCACAGAATAACGCTAGATATGCAGTGTAGCACTTTGACTCTTCAGCAATTTGACATAATAACCCTAAGTCACTTGAATAATTTCAAATAGTGTGACCTGGAATATCCAAATTTTCTACGACTCTGGGTCCACCATGGAATACAATTACAGGGTTTGTACATTTTAAACAGCCATTTTCTAATAGTTGGAGGGTCCCTGACTAGAAAGATTGGGAACCCTTCGATTTCTATGGTAGCCACACAATGTTTCCCTTGCCCCTCAGCATTTCTTTGCTAAGCAGCTACTTGGCTGTTGATTTTGGCTGGGGCTCAACTGCTTCTCAGTAGAAGCAGCCGCTGCACAAGTGTGGACCAAGGTGGACAACCGATCGCTTTATGATATGGTTCGAGACCAATGGAGCTTAATCAAATTATTTGAAACCTACCATTCAAGAACTACATAGGACCATGAAAGGGGTATTCTCATCTCATCCACCAGGTGTGCCATGAATGTCTAACAGATGTAGGTCCCATCTCCAGGACTCATCGCTATGTCTAGAAGGTGCTCCCATGATGGCTTTGTCTGTTTGGCTGTAGTCATAACACTCACAGAACGAAGAGCCATGCTGCCTGTCCAACTCTCCATTCCTACCTCACTAGGGCACAGCAGATTTTGGGTCAGGGTTCAGGAGACCACCATCCTCAACATAGGTGTGAGTTATAGAGATTCTGCATCTACCAGACATTTACGGCACAAACTCCATTTTAAGTCAGAGACAGTCTCATTTGAAATGTCCAGGAATATTATAAGTCCTATATCTTAGACCTTTGAGTATCTATGTAGTACTACCATACCTATCACAGTGAGAACTCTCCCTGGAGCTGCTCCTTCCAGACTCATGTTGGGCATCCAACAGTATCTTTTCCATATCCCCATTGTGAATGGAGATGGAGGCTGGCACCTGTTCTTGTGCTCCGACTGTCCCCACGCCACCATTTCCATTATTGCTGAAATGTAGCTCTACCCAGGAACCTGCTGGTCAGAACACAAGAGCACGAGGAGAGTTATTACAAGAGTCACACTTGAGGAAAACCATAGATTCATTCTTGCCTTACAGTTGTCAGGGGTGTTGGTTCTCTTGTGGAGATCTAGCTTGTGTAGGGTGTCTAATGGCAATGCACTTTAGGAAAAAGTATGCAAATTCAATTTTGTTGGTTAAGAAGTATTGCTCATAATACTCTGTATACCAGCTGGAGAACCAGTAGCCCCCAGCAGCTACAACAAAGGCGTTTCCAACAGCCAACCAGCACCCTGCTCTGTACTGATCAGGAGCAACAACCCCGGAACATCTGTCTATAGATGGGCATCTCTTGTTAGACAGATATCTCTAGCCACGTTTTCAAGGGGTTATCTGGAAATTTATATTGATGACTTATCCTCAGATCAGAGGGGTCCAACACCCAGGACCTCCGCCAATCTGCTGTAAGAAGAGGCGGTCGCTCTGTGAGCATCACGGTCTCTTCCTAGGCCAAGTGACGTCATCGTACATCGGTCACATGGCCTAGTTGCAGCTTGGAGGCTAGCAACCTATAGGTGGCACTAGAGAGACGATTTTCCTCCTTTACACAGGTGCAAGACTCGTTACAAGAGACTGTAGCGAGCTGTGTATCCATCACAGGATCAGGACCGAGATCTTGAAAAAATGGCTAAAATGATATAAAATGTGCTATTTAAAAGCCTTTGTGGCAGGAGCACACAACCAGCAAAATATTTAATATGGATAGAAATAAATGTAGTCTAAGGGTCCATTCACGTGTCCGTAGCGTGTTTTGCGGATCCGCAAAACACGGACACCGGCAATGTGCGTTCCGCATTTTGCGGACCGCACATCGCCAACACTAAAAGAATATGCCTATTCTTGTCCGCAATTGCGGACAAGAATAGGACATGTTCTATTGTTTTCGGGAATGGAATTGCAGACCCGGAAGTGTCTGGCAGACACATGAAGTGGCCCGGAACGAGGCAGTGGCATGTGTACGGCAGGACACAGACGCGGGAGTTTTATATTTTTTTACCTGCCCACAGGCTACCACCATTGAGGTTGTCAGTCCCTTGGCAGGAGAACCCATTTTCAGGGATGTACCTAGCCTTTCTGCTGCCTGAGGCGAAAATTTTAACAGCTTGTCTCTAGGTCTTCCCGCCTCACCTGGCCTCATTGGAGGCGGCACCACTGCATGTTTCATTTATGTATCTATATTGTCTCTATAGATGACCCATGTGGAGTGTAATGGCAAGATAACATCTGTACAGAATGCAGTCCGACCTTCAGATCTATATTTTAGGACTCCACTGCCTTCCGAGGGGAGAATATAGATCTGTTACATGGATCTGGACTCTGATTACGTCTATTGGAAGCAACAATTAGGAAAATGCAGTAAACATAATGGATTTTCAGCATATACTGACATTTTGTCTTCTACATCCTGGTAAATTACTAAGACGGTTTCTTCTGCTTTTATAAATTCTACTCAGACAAATAAACAGGGAGATAAAGTTTACTCAGGTTCACGTCTCAGGACAAGCATCCCTAGCTTTATTATTAACCTGCCCAACAGTGACAATATTTACCAGGAGCAATGAGAACATGCTTCGAGTCACACATATCTTGCGTTATCACAGTCATCTTTCCACTCCATGCAAACGCACTGTACAGTATGTGGAAATCAACTGATTCCCAGTCACATGCCATTTGTTTTCACCTTACACCGGAGGCGAGAGAACAAAAGTTCACTTAAAAATAGCAATAGAATATGTCCTTTGCCGTTACTAGAAAACCAACCGCCATACGGTGAGTCATAGACCTGGAAATCTTTAACCTGCTCATTAGCTCATTAAAGGGACTGAAGCCTTTGCTTAGTCCATTGTTGGAGGTTGCGTCGCTTTAATAGCCCAGAGAAAAACTTGGCAGCCAGCTTTGTTTATGCCGCGGAGGCTCAGCCTGTGCCAACTCCACGTTCACAGTCATACTACCAACGTAGCAAATGTATCAATATCTTATGTTGAGTTTAAACCAGAGGAATGGGATGTTTCATATTCTGTTAATAAAAATAAATAAATACACCGCTATATATAATGGCGCGTACAAAGGCCATTTTAACATAAAGCTGGGCCCAGTGCAAAATTATTATGAGTGCCCCTCACCCCTGAGCATTTTCATACTTGCAGAAGTAGCATTCATGCCTTGGCCCTGGTACCTGAGGGAACCCAAAAGACCCCTTTGTATTGAGTCCTAGGAGATTTAAAGGGGTATTCCCATCTCAGAGTGCAACACATGCCCCCATCTCCGCCTGAGATGCCACCATGGAGCAACTGCCACAGATATGTCTGACATCCTGAAGAGCCTGATGCAGCTGCCTCATTCACATTTCCTTTTGTCACTGACGTGTGCTGTCCTTACTTTCCACGGACAGCGCATGTACCCATTGAATTTAATGTGTCTGTTCACCCATCACACATGTACTTTTTTGGCCTGTGAGTCGGTCCGAATACACCCATTATAGTCTATGGGTCCATGAAAAAACATGGACGGAACACGGATCCGTATTTGGTCCGTTTTTCACTGACCCCTAATAGGAGATGCTCTGGAAATTAACTTTCAGCTGATCAGTGTTCGAGAAACACAAATGATACGCAGAGGCCAAAAAATTGACACACAGACTTTCTCATGTATGAAACACGGACGTCAAACAAACACAGAAATGTGAATGAGGCTTTATTCCTATGGTAAAAGCAGCTCTTTCTATTAATATAGTGGGACAGAAGCAAGGTCATTAAATATATAGCAGTATTATTTACCCATTATATGGCTCTTGTATGTGTTCACACTGTGGCACTATCATTTGGGCATTGGATGTTTAGATACTGTATAGAAATAATATTCAGCCCCTATATGGCACTGTTATGTGTTAGACGTATGGCACTATTATATAGGGACATACAATCTATGGCACAGTATATCTATTTATTATCAGGTCAGTATTATGGCGGTATTACTCTACATTATTGTCCTCCCCCTCAAAAAAATAGAATAATTGTTAAGAAACAACTGCAGTGCCGGACACCAAAGGATTGAAAGTAAATATGTTGACTAGTGTTAAACGAATCAAAGTGGACTTCGATCCGAATTTCAGGAAAAATTACTTTTGTCACAAAGCCGAATCTCCTTGCACTTTGTGGTAACGAATCCTATTTTCCTAAAATGGTGGGTGAAAAAAATAAAAAAAAATGATACTCGCCTCCGTCTTGATTAACGCTGGGTTCAGACCTGAGCGTACTTGAACGTACGCTCTGTATGCGCGATTGTACGGGCGTTTGCAATCGCGCATACAGAGACAAGCGAACGCCCATTGTCGCGCGTTCCCGCTAAAGTCTATGTACGGGAACGCGCGACAAGACGCCCCAAAGAAGCTCATGTACTTCTTGGGGCGTCGGGCGTTTTACAGCGCGATCATACGCGCTGTAAAACGCTCAGGTGAGAACCATTCCCATAAGGGAATCATTGGTTCTTGCCTGTTGAGCGTTTTACAGCGCGTAGGAACGCGCTGTAAAACGCTCAGGTCTGAACCCAGCCTGAAGAAAACCCGGCAAAGGACCTGTGGCGAGCGTGATGATCTCACAACGTGATCATGCCGGACGAGTGCGGTGATCTTCACGCTGTCCACCGGTCCTTTGGCCTCTCAGCGAACAAGTGGAATATATATATTTTTTTTTAACCCCTGAGTCACAGATACAGCAATCAGCGTTGAACGCAGCATCTGAGGGGTTAAATGATGGATGGCAGCGCGATCGCCGTCCCCCATCATTGCGCCTGCTCCATATAATGGAAAGCAATTTGTGACAAAGTAATTTGTAATGAAATGAATTTCTTGACGAAGTTTGGCAAATCAGCCAAATTGAATTTTTCTAAACTTCCCACATCTCTAATGTTGACCCTTCTTCCCCCCCTCCCCAACATCTGCCACCTTGGGATAGTCACCCCATGCACAGGGTCGGTCAATCTGGTCAATCTGGGCAGACTTGGCTGACATCCATCTAAGGTGCATGGCCACCTTGGCATATGGTTTGAAAATGCACTTTCTCATGCTGACTATGGTGCACATTACAAAAGATAATGGAAAGTTTTCCTCTGCCGTGACCCGGATACGTGGCCAGTGATGCAATGAGCGGAGATCTTGCTGCAATCGTGCACTTTCCACATCGTATTCGTCTGGTCAGTGCTTCATCAAGCGGAGCGATTCTGCCTACGCTTGGATAAGTCATTGGGTCGTCCTGTTCTGTCACGTTGCTAGAAAATGTATTGATGCATTTAGTTTTATCTGTTGCTGGGACAGCTGGGTGGTCACCAGTACTCCACTGGTGTAGTTAAAGGGGCTTCCTTATTCATCAAAACTGAAAAAAAATTGTTATCTTCCTGCAGCTGCATATACAACCTGTATCTGCCCCCCTCTCCATAGAGTGCCCATACAGTGACCACGTCATCCATTTCTATAGGACCAGGGATTGTTCACACGAACGTATGGGTTCCGTTGCCGTATTGCGGACCGCATATGCGGATCCACAATAAATGGACACCGTTCCGTGTGCATTCCGCATCAGGGATGCGGACCCATTCACTTGAATGACCCCGCAAATCCGGAGATGCGTAGCGGTGCGGAACGGAAGCACGGAACGGAAACCCACAAAAGCACTACGGAGTGCTTCTGTGGGGTTCTGTTCTGTACTTCCGTTCCGCAGAAAGATAGAACATGTCCTATCTTTTTGCGGAACGGAGGGATGCGGACCCATTCAAGTTGAACAGGTCTGGATCAGTCCCGGAGGCCTCACGAACGTTCTCCGTGCATTTTGCAGACCCAATGCACGGAACGGAACCCATACGTTTGTGTGAACAAGCCCTCAGACGTATTACTATGTATAGGGAGAGGGCAGCTGAGCTGTGGTTACAGACGGGGGGTAGAAGTAATGAAAGATAATATAAAAAACAATTATAAACTTCTTATATTTTTTGCCGTATGGCCACTTACAGTCCATATAAAAAAGATCTCAATCCCATGCACATGGCAGACCCCTGTACAAATGCTGTAAGGCCTTAGACTCTTCCTGCCCTTCATCAGCGCAGGGCGCGCATGAACAGCACAGGCGGCGCACTGAATGTAGGCCGGCTATTATAGCTAAATGATAAAGTACATGGAGGATATACAATATCGGACTGTAGTATTCAGGGCACATTGCCGTGTTGGCACTTTGCGATAAATAAGTGGGTTTTGGGTTACAGTTTGGGGACTCAGTCTCTAAAGGGTTCGCCAACACTGCCCTATGTGTATATGGAGACTTATGGGGCCGGCCACAATTGGAGGAGGAAACTTGAATCTATGAGATTAATTAGCAAGTTCCAAGTTGTACCTCTCCCTGGCCTTGTTGACTTGCTGTAAGGCTCACATGATCCATAGTGTTTCGTGTGGGGAGGACGGGTCTGTCCAGGACAAGAGCTGACGCTGCAGCTGTAGAGAGCTCCTAGTGGGGGAGGGGAGGGATTCCCCTGCTTGTCATACAGCTCGGAGAAGCCGCTGCCAAAAGTGGAAAACCTGAGATCAAATGTTTCCTGCCCAGCACTATCTTCACCACGCTCTTCTTATTAGGCTACATTCACACGACCGTAGTGTTTTGCGGTCTGCAAAACACAGATACCAGCCGCTTGCGTTCCGCATTTTCGCCGGCAGTATGATTGGACAAGAAAAGGACATGGCTCTATATTTTTTGCGGGGCCGCAGACAACTCACGGTGGGCTGTCCGCATCTTTTGTGGCCCCATAATTGCGGAATGGATGCCGACCCAGTCATACTGTCGTGTAAATGAACCCTTACAGAAGGCAGCAAGACAATAAGTGCAGATTAAGGGTCCATTCACACGTCCGCAATTCTGTTTCACATTTTGCGGAACGGAATTGCGGACCCACTCATTTCTATGGGGCCACACTCTGTGCTGTCCGGATCTGGAAATGCGGATCCGCACTTCCGGGTCCACAATTCCATTCCCCCCAAAAAATAGAACATGTCCTATTATTATCCGCAATTGCGGACAAAATTAGGCATTTTATATTATAGTGCAAGCGATGTGTGGTCCGCAAAATGCGGAATGCACATTGCCGGTGTCCGTGTTTTGCGGATCCGCAGAGCACCCTTGACAATCAGCTGTTTGAAGAGGCTGCGGTGCTCCGGTGAGTGCTGCGGCCTCCTCACAGCTTACGAAGCACAGCGCCATACATTGTATAGTGGCTGTTCTTGGTATTGCAGTCCATTCACTTGAATGAGACTGAGCTGTGCCTAGGCCATATGACCGATGAACATGACGTGACTAGCCTAGGAAGAGGCGGCAGCGCTCACCGGAGCCTCTTCATACAGCTGAACGGTGGAGTTGGACCCCCGCCAATGTTGACCCATCCTGAGGACCAGTCATCAATACTGTACTTTCGGAAAACCCCTTACAAAAGTTTAAAGAGACACCTGTCTCGCCCCCACATTTTTTTTCTTTGTAGTATATATTGGAGGCGTGGCGATCTCCATGCAGTCATGCACACCTGACCAGTTAGTTTGCCCTGGAGGCTGGTTTTAAAGTCAGTATAAGGCCCCTTTCACACGGGCGAGTTTTCCGTGCGGGTGCGATCCGTGCGGTGAACGTATGTCACCCGCACTAAATCCTGACCCATTCATTTCTATGGGGCTGTGCACATGAGCGATGTTTTTAACGCATCACTTGTGCGTTCAGTTGAAATCGCAGCATGCTCTATATTGTCCGATTTTGACGTGACGCAGGCCCCATAGAAGTGAATGGGGTGTGTGAAAATCGGATGGCATCCTCAAGCAAGTACGGATGCCGTGCGATTTGCACGCACGGTTGCTAGGAGACGATCGGGATGGAGACCCGATCATTATTATTTTCCCTTATAACATGGTTATAAGGGAAAATAATAGCATTCTGAATACAGAATGCATAGTAAACTAGCGCTGGAAGGGTTAAAAAAAAAATATATAATTTAACTCACCTTAGTCTACTTGATCGCGAAGCCGGCATCTCCTTCTGTATCCTCTGATGACGTCACTCCGGTCATCACATGGTCTTTTACCATGGTGAATCACCATGGTAAAAGATCATGTGACGTGCCATGTGATGACCGGAGTGACGTCATCGAAGGTCCTTAACCTGTATTTAATGGAGCAGCTCACCCCAGGTCCTGTTCAGCGCAGAGGATACAGAAGGAGATGTTCTTCAGAACATCAATCCCAAGCCTGAACTTCTATGAAGAAGTTCGGGTTTGGGTACCAAACATGCGCGATTTTTCTCACGCGAGTGCAACGCATGACAATGTTTTGCACTCGGGCGGGAAAATCGCGCATTTTCCCGCAACGCACCCGGCTCTTATCCGGGCAAAAAAACTGACGCCCGTGTGAAAGAGGCCTAAAACTGAGTCTGCTTATATAGCACCTACCAGTAGCCATTTGGCTCCAGGAGAAGTAGATAGTGGGCTCAGCATGCATGTTGGTACTTGCATCCCTGGATCCGAGGAAAGCTGTAATGGCACCGGACGGGGTTAAAAGCAGAGTGTGCCTGGCGTGCATGCTGTACCTGCGCTCCCTGGACTTTATGTGGCTGTCGTGGCCCATAACAGGTAGGAACTAGTGTTAGGGACCACTCATGAAGGCAACCTTGACGTGGTGAGTGGCTTATTATGCTTTGGCCAAAATGTACACCAATGCCTTATTCAACATCCAGCATAAAGGCAGGGCACAGTGCTGGTTTGCAGAGTGCGATTGCTTTTGCGTTTGTATTTGTATTTCGCCATAGCAATGTGCACCTGCATACTGGGTTGTGCGGGCTGAACCCCCCACATTTTTTTCTTAAAAATCAGTCTGTTCGCAAACTGTCACCAATTATTCCCATCATCTGACAGCTCATGTGTAAGTCTTAACTCTGATTTCCTGACCTCATAAACACTCATTATAGCTCAGTTCTTATAAGCCATATTCTTATCAGTTTGATATGTGTTTATGAGGTTAGAGGATCAGAGATAAGAGCTACACATGAGCCGTCAGCTGACGAGATTCAAACAAAACAGACTATGACAGTTTGCAAGCTTCATTTCTTTCTACAGCCCTAACATTTTTTATATGGCACCTTGCTAACACAGTGAGACATGACAAGCTGCAGGACCAAGAGAACCATGATGGTAACCGCCATAGCTTGTAGGCATGATGTGTTATATTTGTATGGAAATAATCTTCATATTGCATGTTTATATATATATATATCATTCTGGGTCCTTTTTACCTTTTAACGGCCTTTAGGACACAGGAATGATCAGTAACTACACTTCAAACAAAAAATCTACCACCTGTCAGATCAGAAAGCAGCTTTGTCCCTTCCCCATGCTTTATACTGCAGCTCTACTTGTTATACTGACAGCTGTGAGTGAATATAAGTCTAGCTATAAACTGGACTTATGATGATGACTTTAAGGGGATGAAGGATGTGGGTGTAAAGAAGGGACTGTCCTACCAAAAATGGAACAGTTGAGAAGTATGCACAGCCGGTTGTGGGAGAGGTGATGATGGTACAAATGCCTGATCATCTTATGAAGAGCCACCTCTGCTCTGAACGGAGTAAGTTTCCCAAAAAGTTTTTGTTAAATATTTGTGACCCCACACTTTTATAGCAGCTTCCTACACATTTCTTTCAAGAACACAGTGCGACAAGGATTACCAAACCGACAAGTCAGGACATGTGTATCCATGATCTGGAAAAGTCCTCCGACTAGCATTACTTAGGGCTCATGCACACAGCCATTGCCCAACTGTGGCCAAAACTGAAACAATTTTGAATTTATTTTCACAAAGGTCTTTCTGACCTGTTTACTTAAAGGGGTTGTCTCACTTCAGTAAGTGGCATTTATCATGTACAAAAAGTTAATACAAGGCATTTACTAATGTATTGTGATTGTCCATATTGCCTCCTTTGCTGGCTTGATTCATTTTTCCATCACATTATACACTGCATGTTTCTATGGGTTAAGACCACCCTGCAATCCAGCAGCAGTGGCCGTGCTTGGCCTGTATGGTGGCCTGGACCACGGGAGTGCACGCAGGCTAGTGATTTTTCCTATAGTGTGTAACGACCACCACTCCTGGATTGCAGGGTGGTCATAACCCCTGGAAACGAGCCGTGTATAATGTGATGGAAAAATGAATCCAGCCAGCAAAGGAGGCAACATGGAGAATCACAATACATTAGTAAGTGCCTTGTGTTAACTTTGTCTACATGATAAATGCCATTTGCTAAAAGGAGAGAGAACCCCTTTAAATAATAATGCGGAAACTGATCCAAACTAGGGCAAAGGAAAAGTGGAGAGGTTTCCAGCGATGTCCCTTTAATTCTTCCTAGGAAATCTGACCTGTGGGTATTGGAAACTGCTCCATTTTTGCTTGGTCTAGATTTAATTATCCTGAAAAAAAAACTAAAAAAACTGTGTTCAAGAGTGGGCTGGACATGCACATCTTCATTCATACGACCACAGTGTGACCTGAGTGTAAAATGTGGATCCTGTCATGTGAATGCAATCCCCAAATTTTTGTTTTATACTTTTCCATCTTTGATGTTTAAATATATTGGCTTCTATGTGGAGCCGTGATATGGTTGTGTTCAGTGGCGTAGCTAGAAATGACTGGGCCCCACAGCAAATTTTTGAATGGGGCCCCCACCCCCAGTAATTTTTTTCGCAACCCCTTCCTTTCATGCCGCCCCCATTCCTGTGGCTAGTAAAGATCGCTCTCTCAGACCAGGCGCGGCAGCTGCTCCATCCGTTTTATACGCTGTCTACACTGTCACTGTCTATCATTTCATTGTGTAAGGCCTCTTTCACACGACCGTTTTTTTTTTTCCGTTTTGCGGGCCGTTTTTTGCGGTCCGTATACGGTCCGTATACGGAACCATTCATTTCAATGGTTCCGCAAAAAAAACGGAATGTGTTCCGTATGCATTCCGTTTCCGTATTTCCGTTTTTTCCGTTCCGTTGAAAGATAGAACATGTCCTATATTTGGCCGCAAATCACGTTCCGTGGCTCCATTAAAGTCTATGGGTCCGCAAAAAAACGGAATGCATACGGAAATGCATCCGTATGTCTTCCGTATCCGTTCCGTTTTTTGCGGAAACATCTATTGAAAATGTTATGTCCAGCCCAATTTTTTATATGAAATTACTGTATACTGTATTTGCCATACGGAAAAACGGAACGGAACAACGGAACGGAAACGGAACCACAACGGAAGCAAAAAACGGAACAACGGATCCGTGAAAAACGGACCGCAAAACACTGAAATGGACATACTGTCGTGTGAAAGAGGCCTAATACTGTTGAGGGGGCCCTGACAAAATCTTTTAGTCCTCCTCCTCCTGGATGGGCCCCCTTCTGAGTCAGGGCCCCAAAGCAGGCGCTTCCCCCTGGTTGTGTTAAGGTTGCCTAAAAAAGTTCTGTGTAAATGAAGTTTAACCCCTTAAAGGGTTAATGGCATATTGGTGGTATTGATGGCATATTGCTAGGACCCACTCCTATCTCCGGAACGGTTCCTCCAAACTGAAGGGAGGGGTTGTGTAACAAATTTTGCAACTTTCTAATATACTGTTTATTCATGTCCTTACAGTTTTCAAGATCTCTGCTTGTTAGGCCTCATGCACACAACCGTTGGTATTTTGCGGTCCGCCAAAAATACAGATGACATCCATGTAAATTCCGTATTTTGCAGAACGGAACAGCTGGCCCCTAATAGAACAGTACTATGCTTGTCCGTAATGCGGACAATAATAGGACATGGACTATTTTTTTGCGGAACGGAAATATGGACATACGGAAACAGAATGCACACGGAGTAACTTCCGTTTTTTTTTTTGCAAACCCATTAAAATTAATCAGAACGGACACGGAAAGACAATACGTTGGTGTGCATGAGCCCTTAGTGAACTAAAACATTCAACTCTCCATGCAGTGACTAAACAACTAAGGGCTACTTTCACTCTAGCGTTTTTTGCGGATCTGTCATGGGTCTGCAAAAACGCTTCTGTTACCATCATACAACTGCATGCATCCGTCATGAACGGATCCGGTTGTATTATGTCTTCTATAGCCATGACGGGTCCGTCATGAACACCGTTGAAAGTCAATGGGGGACGGATCCGTTTTCTATTGTGTCAGAGAAAACGGATCCGTCCCCATTGACTTACATTGTGTGTCAGGCAGTGTTTTGGTGTCCGCCTCCAGAGCGGAATGGTGATCATTCTGAGCGGATCCTTTTTCCATTTAGAATGCATTAGGGCAAAACTGATCGGTTTTGGACCGCGTGTGAGAGCCCTGAACGGATCTCAGAAACGGAAAGCCAAAACGCCAGTGTGAAAGTAACAGTCCTAGTCCTGCTCACAGGATAGAAGTAGATGCAAGTTCATCCAGTCTAGACAATCCCTCAGCTCCAGACCGATACATTGTAACAATCCGCACAGAAGAGAGATTTCCTTCTGTGCACTTTTCTCACTGGATACAACTGAAGCAGTTTATCAGAAGGTTTTCAGTCTTTGGATTTAAATAAAAATGTTTTCCTTCACTGACAGCAAGCAGATGAGGAATTAAAGGGGTTGTCCGGTTTTCTGACATTGATGGCCTGTATATCAGAAAACCTGCCAACCCCTTTAAACCAGCAAATATATTGGAAATGTGCAGATTTCTTTTCTTATACCACGATTAAAGGGGTTGTCCGGGTTCAGGGCTGAATGCGGACATAAGCTATCCTTCACTCCCTTGCCTTGTGCTGCATCACGCAGGGCAAGGCCCGTTTGTGGTGAGGCGGTAATGTACCAGGCTTCACAACACTATGCTGTCCACATCTTTAGCGGCCCCATTGAAGTGAATAGGTCCACATCTGAGCCGCAAAAAACAATGGCCTAAAACTGAAACCCCCCTTAAAAATTTCTTCAGCATTAACCCCTGCGTGTATGCCCCATTAGGTCACATAACGTTATAGGAGGTCACGGAACGCCTAATTTGGACCCACCCTTAGGCCTCTTTCACACAAGCGAGTTTTCCGAGCAGGTGCAATGCGCGACATAAACGCCTTGCACCCGCACTGAATCCTGACCCATTCATTTCAGAGCTTTCTTTTTCACTCATCAGTTCTGCGTTGCGTGAGAATCGCAGCATGTTCTATATTCTGCGTTTTTTCCAGCAGCCCTGGCCCAATAGAAGTGAATGGGGCTTCAGTGCAAAGCGCATTGTATCTGGAAGCAAGTGCGGGTGCGATGCGTTTTTCACTGATGGTTGCTAAAAGAGATGTTGTTTGTAAACATTCCATTTTTTATCACGCGCGTCAAAACGCAATGCACCCGCACGGAAAAAAACTGAACGCAATCGCAGACAAAACTGACTGAACGCATCCGGAGCTAATCCGCCACACTCGTGTGAAAGAGGCCTTATGAGACAGAGCAGAGAGTTCTTGCAAAGAGTACCTTCTGTCCTGGTGGACTTAGGTCCCTTTCACACTAGCGTTTTTCTTTTACGGCATAAAGTTCCGTCCTAGGGGCTCAATACCGGAAAAGAACTGATCAGGCATATCCCTATGCATTCTGAATGGAGAGAAATCCATTCAGGATGCATCAGGATGTCTTCAGGTCAGTCATTTTGCCTTTTCAGGACGGAGATAATACCGCAGCATGGCAGGAACGCTTGGCATTTTTTCCCTTTGAAAGGCATTAATGTTGGATCCGGCCCGAGTGTTTCGGCAAAACGGATCCGGCTTTGCGGTCTGTGCATGCTCAGACCACAAAAAAAATGTGAAAAAAAATAATTAAATGCCGGATCCGTTTTTTTCCGGATGACACCGGAGAGACAGATCCGGCATTTCAATGCATTTGTCAGACGGATCCGCATCCTGATCCGTCTGACAAATGCCATCAGTTTGCACACGTTTTGACGGATACTCTGCCGCAAGTGTGAAAGTGCCCTAAGAGGGAAACTTAAAGGGCATCTGTGAGGAATATGGATTAATATTTACTGTCAGCCATGTCCTCACACCCCCCATTTGCTGACAGGATTTCCCTGCTTCAAAGCCCCCAGCCCTGATTGTAATTTTATGCACCTCTTGGCATGACTCAGTTGGCCAGGAAGACACCCCTCAGGGGGTCCAAGCTTCAAGGAGAAGTTCACACCTCTGTGCAGCAGTTGGGAGCCACCTGAATCTGCAGGAAAACCCCCCAGCAGGGGGTATCTGCTTTGGCCTGGATCAATGAGATTTCCTAGACATATTGGCACCTACCTCTCATAAGGAATTATGAATCACCTGGCCACCGCAGACGCAAACCGGATACATATTTGTGTCCCGGTGGCCACGAGGTACGGTCCCATGGTCTTTGTTTACTCGTACCCAGTCGGGGTAGGGAGATACCCATATCTCCCCATAGAAGCCACCTACCGGTACCAGGTTTGGGCTCTAATTGTAGCCGGAACCCAGGCAGGTCCATTAGTCCCAGAACCATCTCCCTGTGACCCTCTGGTCTGGAGCTATGACCCCTAAAGGGTTTTGTGGGTCATTCACCGTCAGCCCAGAAGAGGGGGAGTTGACCCCTCCCTGAGGCAGGGAGGGGGTGGGCCAGCTCCAGGTTAAAAGCCTGGTGCCAGCAAGTAGGGGGCGTCTTTTCTCTGAAGAGGGGTCACATGCTACACATGTGTTTAGAGGGACCCAGGAAATAGCAGGAGAGCACAGCCCCTCGTGTGGCCTCCGATTCAGGACATCGCCAAGGAACTTTCATCATACTTGGTAACTTACTTTCACCCTGCTTAATCCTATTGTAACCATATACCCTGTAATCTGTAACCTCAGACCACTGTATATATATTGTCTGTGTATAGTGTGTTATATCTAGTGTGCTCTTATAGCGATTAAATCTATAATTTAATCTTGTGCTATCTTGTATCTCGATCACGAATCCCCACGTCCGTGTTTTGGCCTAGTTATAAGCTACCGCGGGTTGGTTTCTGACCCTATATAATCCCGTTAGCGGACCGGGCTTATATCAAACGAGAAACTGGTGGCAGTTACCCGGGCTGAGTGTGGGCTGTTTTCACTGCGGCAGTGAAAAGGCCCTTCCAGCTTGTTGCCTCTCTGTGCCCGCGTGGACAGGAGGTGTGTGTGTAAACTATACCAGCCTGACCTTACGTGCTCCTCTGGAGGGCGTAACTTCACGTTTTTGGTAAACCCCGTGATCATACCAGGTCTCGTGAGCTCGACGTGGTTGACGTCAGCGGACACGAGGGGTGGTATTCATCACATATTGGTGGCAGCAAAGTGGGATCGAGATACTAGTGTGTGTGAGTGTGAGACCCATACTCCCAGACACTAAAGACGACCAGCAGTAGCTCTTGCTGCTGGAGTCTTAAGATCAGTTCGACACTAGACTGTCTGAGGGCAGATACAATAAGGTGTGTGTGCATCAGGTTGCAGTGGTGTCAGTGACCACCCGTTGCAATGACGGCCAGTATCACAAGGAGCAAATCGAAGGAGATGGCCGATGCTTTAAATGGGGGCGGAGAGGAGGTGGAAGGCGAGGGGGAGCACAACCAAAGCTCCCCAAGGAGCCAGTCGCCAGAGGTGAGGTCCGCGGCGGGCCTCGCTCCACCTGCCCCTCCCCCCAGCCAAGCTGGCTCAGCTGCTCTCCTACAAGCTGCCATGGACCGTCTCCAGGCTGGAGACCAGGCAGCCTCTGAGCTCCTACTGGCGGCTGCAGAGCGTCGCGAGCAAGCAGAGGCTGCAGAGCGTCGCGAGCGAGCAGAGGCTGCAGAGCGTCGCGAGCGGGCCGAGCGTGAGCACCAGCTACAGATGCTCCAGCTAAAGCTCCAATTCCAGCAGCCATCCCCAGCCCAATGTGAGTCTCCAGAGGTCCGGATTCCCAAACTGCGGGCGGAGGACTTTCCCCTACTGGACAAAGATGGGGACCTGGACACCTTTTTGTTGGCATTTGAGACAGCCTGCCATCAATACCAGCTGCCAGAGGACCAGTGGGTCAGATTCCTCACGCCACGGCTCAGGGGAAAAGCCCTTGAAATCTTCGGGTACCTGCCCAGCGAGACCATCCTGAGCTATGAGGACATCAAACAGGCTCTGGTCAGGCAGTATAACTTAACCCCTGAGTCGTACCGGAAAAGGCTCAGGAATTTGCACCGGGGTTCTACCCAGAGCTGGGCCGATCACATGCGGGCCTTGCTGAGAGCGGTCGACCAATGGACCACAGGATTGGAGCTCTCCACCGTCCAGCAGCTGAAGGAGCTCATCGCCACAGAACAGTTCTTGTGGAACTGCCCAGAGGATCTCCAGCAGTACCTCCGTGACCGGAAGCCAAAGGGGGCCTCCGCAACCGCAGCCCTGGCCGATGAATACACCAACAACAGGACTTCAGAGGCCCGGAAACCTGTCGGCTGGAGAGGGGGTAAGACGCACGCTGCACCTGCTACCCCTGCCCCTAGGCCCAAGTGGGCACCGGCCCCTGCTGCACTTTCCACGTCGGTGGGGGAACCCCGACTTTGTCACCTGTGTAAGCAGCCAGGACACTTCAAAGCCATGTGTCCCCAGCGCCCGAGGGATCCGTCCCAGTCATCAACCCGGAAACCGTCCACGGTGTTGTGTGTGGGTGGGGGTGGTGGGAGGTCCCTTGACAATGTTCAACCGGTCACCGTGGGCCAGGCCGTGGCCATGGGACTTAGAGACACCGGCGCTGAAATGACACTGGTACGGCCTGAACTGGTGACACCCCTATGATTTACTGCCCGGGAGATCCCTCACTGTCTCCGGGATTGGAGGAGTGGAACCGGCGCTGCCCGTCGCCAAGGTCTATCTGGACTGGGGCGCCGGTCGAGGAGTAAGGGAGGTGGGGGTATCCGCAAATATCCCCGCCAGTGTTTTGCTGGGGACGGACCTGGGGCGGCTTGTGTCTAAGTATGTGGCCGCTGACGCCCCAGGGTCCAATTCCCCAGAATGTGATGCAATGTCCCCCCCTGATAATACTGTGAATGTACCTATTATGCATGTTGATGGGGATGTGGGGGATGTAATGTGTGCCTCTCCCCTCAGTGGGGAGGGGGTCATTCCTGTCAGCTGGGCTGAAGCCCCAGGATGTAGCCAGCAAGCATGCTGGGACCTGTTGTCCTCCAGTGTGGTGACTGGGGGGACAAGCAGGGGGCAGACAGCTGCAGGGGGGGAGGATGCAAATGAGGTCAGGGCTGTCCCAGGAGAAGTGGGACTGCCAGGTGAAGCCTCAGTGCAGTGTTCCTCCACCACTGGGATGTCAGAGGGCCAGGTTAGTCCGCCTGGACTGGCGACTTGGTCGGGAGTTGAGGGGAAGCAGGCACTACCAGCGGTGGCAGCGGCTGTCACGCGCAGTGGGAGTGCTGGGGCCCTAGGGGCCCCTCAGGGGTCTGATGGCTTTCCCCCTTCCGACCAAGTGTCTGCCAAGTCAGATGGAGGCCCAGAGACAGGTCCCAGGGACCTGACAGAGGACGTGGCAGTCTCATCTATTCTGACCACGTCCAGTCAGGGGTTTCAGGTGGCGTTAGTGGCTGACGCCAGCCTGAACGCTCTCAGGGAGCAAGCGGCGCTGCCTCCCTCGGACTCAGACCTCAAGCAGGTGGTCTGGGACCAAGGAAGGCTGTGCCGGGTCACGGTCCAGCAGGGCTCACCGGAGGAGTGGCCTAGGGACCAGCAGTTAGTAGAACTGACAGGGGACGTGGCAGTCTCATCCATTCTGACCACGTCCCACCAGGGGTTTCAGGGGGCGTTAGGGGCTAGCGCCAGCTTGAAAGCTCTCACAGAGCATATGGCACGGCCTCCCTTGGATTCAGACCTCCAGAGGGCGGTCTGGGACCAAGGTCGGTTGTGCCAGGAAACGGTCCCACAGGGCTCACCAGGGGCGTGGCCTAGGGACCGACCATTTGTGGTATCCTATCCGTACAGGGCAGAATTTCTGTGGACTGTGCATGAGACTCCGGTAACCAGATACCCAGGGGCCGCTAAGGCAGAGGCTTGGAGTGGAGACCTAGCCACCCCTGGGGCGTCGGTCATCGAGTGTGTCATGCGCTTCCA